>NC_047171.1:8070109-8372921 GCF_009819705.1 Hippoglossus hippoglossus | reverse complement strand
TCTTCTTCCCTTCTCATTCCTCCACCTCCATTACTACAGCTGCTGCTCCGCCTTTCCTCTCTAAAGTTTGTTCCTCTCCTCCTCTCTGTGTTTCGAGCAGTTCCCTCCCTCCCTGTTTCTCCTCTGTCTAAGACATTGACAGATATTCTTAGGATTTGTTGCAGTGCCTTAAACTGACTCAGCAAAATGTCTTGAATTTTTCCATGAACTAAAATTTAAGGAAAGATTCCGTGCACTATTGTACTATTTTCACACATTTTGTGGTTTCACCCAAAATGGCAGACTTCCTGTAACGTTAATCAAATTGGTGGTGGGACTTTTTTTTCCGTCCGGTCATGATACACGTGTGAAACATATTTCTCTTTCTCACTAGTAATGGCTTGTAAAATAAGACCTACATGCATCAGATGTGCAAAAGCAGCTGTGTGAAATGAATGATGGGTGGTATTTGACCCATGTGTGTAAAAGTGATGTAGAGATACAAAATCTACGTTTGTTTATAAAGTAAGAAAGGAAAAAGGAAAATAATGATTTGGGGTAATCAAAAACAAGATATTTAATGAATACTTAGAATATTAAATGATAAAATAAATTTATTTAAAAAAACATAGCAAAGACACACAGGTTATGAAATAACCAAGGAAATGAATACAGGTCAAAAAGTAACAAAGGAAAAATTTAAATAAGGATTTGTGATTATCAAAATGTAGTGATAGTGATAGCACCACCTACTGCCAAACGGCTTTAATTCGATTTACATCGTATTTTTAACCATCTGGTCTAGACCGTAATGCGTGATTAGTGGGCGTGGTCCAGCGCCACGTTTGGGACGCAGGAAGTGACGTGTTTATCCTTCCCGTGACGCACAAAAAGCACGTAACACGGAGTCGTTTCCCCCAGTCCCTGTTCGCCCTCCCCCGCAGCTGCATCAGGTCCCGATCGCTAGTGCTCGGGCCCGCATAGCGCTGCTCGCAGCCCTGGTTGAAAAGACAATTCCAACAAGGTCTTTATGTTCAGACAGGAACAGAAGACTCCAGAGCACAGAAAATGGAGATGCTTGACTCGTTTAACACTAGAGGTCATTGACCTGCAGAGGGAACATCACAGACCAGCACGTGTGTGTTTTCTGTCAGAGAGAGAGAGAGAGAGGCCCAAAACAGTACCTGTGTGTAGAAAAATCCTTCAGTACAGTCGACAGCTGTGTCTGCAGAGAGATCTAGTCTCTGATTCTGAAACAAAGGTGGACAGAGCAGCTCTCTGTCCACCTTTGTTTCTGAATCACTGTTGTCATGTTGATGTTTTGCTCAGTCGCCCATGTAAACAAGTGTTTACAGCTTTAAAAAGGTCTGCTCGGTTTCATTATTATATTATTTTACATTATCTGCAGGGATTAATCCATATTCCTGGATTATTGCAATATACATCTATATATAGATATATATATATATATCTATATATATATATATATGTGTGAGTATATGCTCATACCATTCAGATAGAGGATCTTAGTAAAGTTAGAAACAAATACAATATCATTATCACCACATTTTACTCAGGCATAAAACTAATTATGTTCAGGTTCTGCAAAACTGCCTCTTTCATTTAAGAAGCTGAGAGTTGATTTATTAGTTCTGCTATATTATTGTATTGTTAACATGTAAATACTACCACTACTGCTACCACTACTTATAATAAAAATAATAATAATAACTGCAGCTCTGTATTTAATCAATGCGGAAGACTTTCTTGTTTGACACTGCCTTTTATTTAATCAAATGATTACTCATTTCTTACAGTGCATTGTTACTTTCACTCTTTCATTACTTATTTTACTAATTTATTTTTTATTAATTATCCTATTATGTAATTATTTAAATGTATATTTTGTGTAAAGCACTTTGAATTGCGTTATCAAATAAAGTTTCCTCTAATGTCAAATAAAGTTGCTTTTAATGATAATGATAATCTTAAATGTGCTTGAAGAAGAAACAATATAAAATATTTCCATACACGTAGAGCTACCAGTAAACAAGACATTATTTAAATGTGCACCAAACTGAATCAGGACTTCTACATGAGTGTTGCCCTTCACTTGTTTCCTCTCTGAAAAATCCTACATCCGCCCCTGAGTCAAACGCATCATCTATTGTCGAGCGGCTCCCCGAGCTGGCGGTTGAGGGAGCGCCCTCCGCTCGGCTCTTTCCGCCACAGTTCGTGCGCGGTGTGGCTCTGGGGCTCGTCGCCGCCTCTCTCCCAGACTGCTTTATGTCTGGCAGCACAGACCATGCGCGGTCGCCATATTACCGAGCACCCCTCCCCTCCAGCGCCGTCACAGCGCCGAGCCACAGCAGCGGTGCCGGAGCAGGCTGCACACACACCGAGCGACGCTGCCGCTGGGGAGAACCAGTGATACAGCAAAACCAGCAGGCAAACCAGGAGCCAGTGGATTAATATACTGACCCGTCGGTCCGCTCCTACTCACTGACCGTGTCCTCTTCCACGTCACGGTGCAGCGGACGAAAGGTTGCGTGTTTCCCTTTTCTTGAACAAACCGAGCAGTGAAAACGCCTCGGCTCGGTCTGTTTAGCTAGCCGGTGATGGAGCCTGGCAGCTAGCTAGCTGACGGTTCTCCTCTTGTCAGGCTAGCATTTCTCACAGCGCTAACTCGCCCAGCAGCCGTTCCGCCTCGCTGCGCGTTTTCATCCCAGCACAGCTACTTTTGCTACATCCGCAAAGTGTTAGCGTGTGTTTAACAAGGACCCAGACGGAAAACGGTGGGAGTTAGCCGGCGAATCACCACTGGCATCAGCTGACGTTAGCTTGCTAGCTACTCAGCGAGTAGCCACTAGCTTCCTCTGCCTCGTTGTCACTGGAGAGCACTGACTGGTGTATGAGAGGCTGTAAATACTAGCTACAGCTATCCGACGCCTAGTTAGCTTATTTGTTGTTTCGATCGTGTTCTCTGTTGACTGTAGTTTTGTCAAAACGGCGCCTTTAACGAATCGCAACCTTATCGCGTTCTGTCAGAGACCAACTACCCCACGGATCCTCTCGAAATGCATCATCCGGACCCTGCAGGAGACTCTAGCAGTGCTAGAAAGATGGCGCATCCGGCTGTCTTTCACAGAAGAGGTAGCAACACAGGCAGCGGGAGCGGCTCCACGCTGTCAACACCAGCGAACCCGGTGGTCAACAACAGCCACGTCTCAGCCGATGATTATCAGCCCTCCCTGCTGATCCAGTGCCAACCTCCCGCTGGTTCATCCTCCCCGGGTCCCCATCATCCTCCTCCCCACAGCCTGAATCTTATTTCCCAGCCCCAGCCCACACAGTCGGCCGGTGCCCAGATGAAAAAGAAGAGTGGATTCCAGATCACAAGTGTGACCCCGGCACAAATATCTGTGAGTACCAACAACAGTATTGCAGAGGACACAGAAAGCTACGATGATCTGGATGAGTCCCACACTGAGGATCTGTCTTCTTCAGAAATCTTGGATGTGTCCCTCTCTCGAGCTAATGACATAGTTGGAGCAGAGAGAAGCTCTTCGGAAGAGACACTCAATAATTTCCATGAGGCAGAGACCCCTGGGGCTGTCTCCCCCAACCAGCCTTCGCACCCCCATGCACTGAACCAGGCTCAACAGCATGGTGGGGCCATGGTGAACGGGACTGTGCACCACCACCACCACCAAAATCAACACCCTCACCATCCTAACCATACCCAGGTCTACTCTCTGTCCTCTGGGCCTGGGAGCATCCAGTCTGCCCTCGCTTCTGGAGCTTTACCTCGTGTCACCCAGAAAATGCCTTCTAATGTGGGGGGCCCTCAAGAGAATGTTTCCCAGACTAGCCCTCCAAATATTGTCGCTCAGTCTGTGGGGGTTGTGGCCTCGGGAGCTGTCCCTGGAATGCACAGTTCTGTTACTGGCACTACAGTTAGCATAGTTAATCCCCAGACCAGCAGCGTTAGTAATGTGAATATGTTGAGCTCTGCCAACGTGCCTGTGAGAGGGGGGATCAGCACCAGTGCTAGCAGTAGCATTAGTGGCTTTCCTATCAATGTGATGAACAGCAGTGGGGGGAGCGGAGGTGGAGGTGGCACTGTTGCAACCGGGGGCAACCTAATGTCTGCTACGAATATCAGCATTGTCCAACAACACCAAAATATCAGTTCAAACATGGCTATGAATACTTCGACCCCTGATGCTTCTGCTGCTGTCAGTTCCTCTGGAGGGATGGGACCCTCCAGTGGGATCCAGGGAAGAGTTGGATATGCTGTGAGTGCAGCCATGGCCACATCCTCTGTATCATCTACTCCTGCTCCAGCCCCTGTGGTGGCTCCCACTATTTCCCGCTTCAGGGTGGTGAAGCTGGACTCTAGCTCTGAGCCCTTTAAGAAGGGCAGATGGACATGTACTGAATTCTATGACAAGGATAACCCAGCCTCTGCTCCTAGTTCCTCTGCTTCAGATGCTGGGTCTCTCGGCATGCGTCAGTATGTCTCTGAGAACTTTGCTGCAGCCTCAGAGAGGGAAAGCACAAGTGGAAGTTCTGTGAGTAGCAATATGAGCACACTGAGCCATTATACTGAGAGTGTGTGCAGTGGAGAGGCTGGGGGACACCCAGTACCCCAGCATGCCCAGGAATATGCCTCCCCTCCTCAGGGCTTTCAAGGAATCCTCCCCACCATGGGCGCATCACAAGCCCAACCTCACATGCATGCCCAGGATATTACTCACTCGCATGTGAAGACTTCTGTGGCCCCCTCGGCTCCTACAAACCTTCATCAGCCTGCTCCCATGCCAGGCCACCAGACCACAATTGGACTCCCTACACCCTCTCTATCCCAGCAGCAGCTGACCTACGCACAGGCAGTTTCAAATCAGCCTTCCGGCTCTGCGCAGGGCCTAGTGGGTGTTCAGCAGCAAAACCTGGGCTATGCCTCCCTGCAGCAGCAGCCAGCTGCTGCCCCCCAAGCAACCCCAGTGCAGGTGAGGCCACCAGAGTACACCCAGCTTCACCAAGGTATCCCCCAGGCTGCTGCTTCTCAATCTCTGTCCAACCAAGCTGGATCAGCTCCCACTGGGCCAGCTAATGGAGCATGTCAGATGATAGGAGGCCCTCAGCAGTCACAGGCACTTCTCCACACACAGCCCCAGCAGCCCTCCACCACCTCCACTCTGCCCTCTCATGTTGGTGTAGCAGGTCTCGGCCAGCAGCCTCAAAGCCACCCTGGTCACCTGGATTGCCAGCAGCAGAATCCCCAGTCGCTACCAACACAAATCCAAAACCTGGGTCTTGGTGCCCAGCAGCCCACCACACTGCACCAGGGCCAAGTGTCTGCAACAAGTGTGCCTCCTCCCAACCCTCAGAGCGACCCTCAGCCCCAAGCCCACAACACTAATAGTGGTAGGATGCCCCTGCAGGCTGTTCCTCACAGCCAGCCATCTTCTGTCAGCTTGTCCCAGAACCACAGCAGTGCTCTGGCCCTCGCTCATGCTGCCCAGGCCAGTGCCCTGTATGCCAGTCTGCCCACTTTCACCACTACTCAGCTGCAGGATGCCCAGCGGCTGCTTCTGCAGCACCAGTCGGCTCTGTTGGGACTGCCCAAGCTGTCTGGAGGGGAGGCTGGATCCAGCACTGTTCAAGGTCAAGAAGCTGAGGGCAATATCACCACCGCCAGTGCCTTAACTGCATCAGCTGGTCTTAAGACTTTCGATGGAGAGGAGGATGGGTAAGAGCTCTTATATCCTTGACTGTTTTTGTTCATATTTATTTAATTGGTTGTGACAAATTTTCTGACATTTGCATGAGTTTCAGCACAGGCACATTAAATGAAAATTTCAGCACTTAGTCTGGAATCAAAGCATCGTACTGAGAGATAGACGCATGCTGTTAACTGGGTTTTTGATGCCTAAATCAGCATCCAGAGTCTGATTGAAGCTGGATAATTTCACTGGTTGCTGTGGCAGCTGTGAGGGAAGAAAGGTGTTATTGTTTTCCTAGATAGCCGGCAGACAGTAGCCAGGCTGCCACAGTCTGTCTGTCCTCTGTCAGTGGGACACAGTGCATGGCTCAGCTGGATGTGACGTCTCTTGTCTTTATCGAGTGGCTGCAGTGATTCGACTTTTTTCCTTGCCTGAATCCCTACTTGCTTCAATCCTGATGGTCTTGTTTACTGGGCAGAATTTCTCCTGCGTGCACAGTTTTATGTACACACTCATTTGTTGTAGAAAAGCTGGAAACACAGTGGAGGTTGTGTGATCATTTCATTTGATATAGAAAAGGGTACCTAGCTGCAATTGTGATGGAAATTAAATCAGTTTTCTTAATTGCACGGATGAAATAATACATGACAGCTAATGTTTTTTTTGTTTTTTTTTACATTCCACCTCACAAGGCAAGCCAGGCTTAGAAATACTACCTTTTGATGAACTCATGAGGATGAGATGGTGGTTTACTCGTTTACATTGGAAAAGTATAGTGCAGTAGCTTTTTTCCTTCACTAAAAGCTTATTGATTTTATTAAGTGCTCCCTTTCTCTCTGTCTCTGTCTCTCTCTTCCCCCCCACCCCATCTTTTTTTTTCACCATCTCTCTTTGTCACTCCTCTTGTCACTAGAGTTTGTTAGTGATTTATGCTCTGACCCACATGAAAATCCCATGGAATGTCCTCCCCAATAATAAGTTTAAAGAGCTCATTTTGAGGTTGAACAGGAATTTTAATCACTTTGCAGCAGCAGGAAATTACCCACCTTTCAGTCACTCCCAACAATCCCAAGCCTTCCCACCCCACCCCCCCACCCCCACGTTTGTATTTTTTACCAATTACCCTAGCCCTCACCCTACCAACTTGTGTCACACCTGAGTTATGATAAACATGCAGTCAGGTAGAAGGTACCTTGGGTGTAATGACGGTAGTTTTGTTTCAGTTTCTCTGAACGATGGCTGCTGTTATCACATGATGTTTAACTCGGCGGAATGTGAAATCTATGTGGGATCAGGTGGATTATTGTCTTTGATGATAAGCAGCGTTTGGGTGAAACCAAAGCCCTTGTTACAAATGAGAAGATTGTCTCTGCGAATTATCCTCTAGGTTCAGTTCTACTATGTTTACCTGAGCTGTCACACGACTAGAAGTTAAGGAGCTGATGGAGCTTGTTGAAGTTTGTGCCTCCTCACTGAAAATGAGATTGGGTATTTCTCTGGCCATTTCTTATCCCTCTCATCAGCTGATACAAACACAATCAATGCTCATCCTAATCAGGTTTCTTTCCCCTCTGAGTACTTTATATTCGATATCTCAAATCTGCAGATACTGATCTAAGTCCGTTTCTAAATTGGATTAAATTGGATTTATCTTGTGATAAAAGGCAGTTGCATTAAAGTAAAACAGTGACATTTTATAGATTCTAATTTATCATTTTCAAGAAAACCCTTTATTGGTTTCTGATTCATGACTGTGTGTTGTTAGTTATTGGTAGCCACATTTTTGTAAGTTGAGTGTTAATTTTAAAGCAGATTAAAAATTCTTTGTCCTTGTGAACAGGCTCCTGTTGACATTACAGTATTTTAATAGTTTTACCCTGTTGTCATAAATCTTCCCTTAAGGCACAATGCTGTGTCTGAGGCAGGATGTTAGCTGTGAGTTTGCTCTATCTGCACTGACACAGCATTAATGGAATATGACTGATGTGGCTTTATCAGCCATTAAAGGTAATACAGTAATTGCAGACTGGTGCTAAATATTTAACAGCATGAGCAAAATATAACTTAATGTGTGAGCAAGTATTCTAACATGGTCATATGCAGGTTTCCACATGCATGACTCCTTGATGTGGTTTCTGTTTTGTTTCTCTTTGCATTTCTCTGTGTGTGCACGTACGTCCTGTAGTTCAGTTCTTGTTTCAAACCTTCACACTGAAGACGGTCTTGTGAAGAGAGGTAATATAGACTTTTCAGTTTCGGAGAGAATCAAGTGCTTGGTATTATTTTCTGTTCTAGTTTCAAACGTAGCACTTTATAAACATAATTTCAAGTTTGTAATGTTTATTTCTGTCAGTTTTGTTCTCTATTACACAGTATTGGTGATCTTGTGTGGTGAGATTTAGGTGTAAAATCTTTTCAGATACTGTTTTATGGTATGATTTTCAGTTTCTTAATTTACAACACAGATTAACTTTAAATTAGTTGTTAGGAAATTGGAAAAGCTATTTACACTAGCAGCTTTTGAAACTTTGTTCCAGGTCGAATTACTTTTAGTTTTGATTTAATAGTTGTTGAAGTAAATGTGATCCTTCTATCTTCTCTGCATTAGTAATAACAAGATATGATACTTTTAATATAAAGTTGCATTTTAACAGATGGTTATTCTGGCTTTTTTAATAAAGCGACGCAGTGGGGCATTGGATTGGGGTTTAAATGCTTTTGGCATTGATTGCTATGTATTAAATACCAGAGATGTCTGTCTTCAGCTACCATCATGTTCTGGTCAGTGCTCTGCCAATGACTTCACATTGCACGACTTGAGCCAGGTACAACTGCTTTGGAAAGGAAACCAACATTTTGTTGTTTAATCCCCTGCTGTGCCTAACCAGTGGTCTCATCGAAATAATTTAGGACACTGCAGTTTTCCTAATGCAGTGCTATTGTTATTCAGAACACACTTAATGTGTGTGTGTGTGTGTGTGTGTGTGCGTTTGAATGTGTGAAGGCCCAAGGGAATGTGGGTGGGCTGGCTGGCTGGCAGCGTGATGGCTATCTCTGCCGCTGTCTGTTTTGAATGTAATCTTCCCCCTGGCAGTGCAGGGGAGCCGGTGTGAGCTGGGCCTGTTGCTCATTGTGTGGAGATCAACTAGACCCTGAAAATTCAACACACAGAGGAAGTGACCCAAGCTGACCTAACCCAACTTAGTCACATCTGCTGAAGCTGGTCTCAACCGCCAAGGACTCAGCTGTCCGAGCAGAGTTGAACATCACTGTTCCAGCTCTGATAAATCCTGCCTCTGCGTTGCTGTCCGGATTCCTTCATCAGCGTTTATGTTGATCGTTTTATGGATGATAAGCTTGAAGTTTATATACTCTGACAGACCTGCAGCAGTTCAGATGTTTTATTAGTTGTTTTAAACATTGGCCACATCTGGATTTTTTTTTTTTTTTTCCATGGCTGTACCCACATCTTGATGAGTCAGAGGCAGCACTGACCTGTTGTAAACTCTAACCCATCTTAGCTTTTCCTCCTCAGTTATATGCATATCATGGTGTGTCATAAAGGCTTTGGAATATTTTGTGAAATACAAGATCATCTGTGGTGTAATATACTCCACTGGATATTGTATATTTTTAGTAATTTTCCATATCCATGGGTTTGGCTCAGACCTCGACTTTTGAGCCACAGATCGGTTTATACTTTTTGTGGGGACCCAAAAGGCTCTCACACTGCCGACCTGAATGTGCCAGGGGCGTCTGCAATCTCAGAGTTGTCATCCATCTTGAGCTGCAGTTATTAAACTATCCTAACTTTCACTGCAGGTGTGATCACTCAGTCTTTATCAAAATAGCCACGCGACACATTCAGTTAGGAAAAATACAGTTTTACAAAAACACACCTTGCCCTAACATTTAATACAAATGACGTTCTGTTTTGTGAAACGAGATTATGGATCTTTGTATCATGGTTTGGGTTTCAGAATAGTTACAGCCTGAGTTTTTTAGTATAGAATATTCAACTCCTGTCGGACTGAAAGATGGCCATAGAAATTGTAGTCTTATCCTACATGGATGAATGTGGCTGGAGGCAAACTGATTATCAAGTCTGTTCACTTATTGCATTGATAAAATGTTCTCTGTTGGAATGTAACATTTTAACTGATTTCAACCACAACTATCACCTATTTTCAACAAAGAAGAATTCATCTGCTGGTGGGGGGTGAACACAGATGTGTTAGTGATGAGGGTTTTTCCATGGCTTCTGGAGAGCTTAGTTGGGCTTAAAATGCATTTATTCAACAGGTTAGTCAAGACAACTTCTTCAAAGGCTCTATCCAGAGTCAGCTGTCAGCTCATCACACCAAAGCACTTGAACGCATGCCATGATAATTGACGTTATGGATACAGTTAGCCGAGAAAACGACACCCACCTGCATGTGATGTTTGTATTAACATGGACAGTATGTCGGACATGGAAATTGTCTTAACCTCAGCTGTGTGCTTGTGTCAGTGCAACAACACAATTGGCTTTTTGATTGGAGGGCAGAATATATGTCCTCTAACCTCACTCGAGGCTGTAGGAAAACTAAATGAGTGCTTTTAGTTTTCTGATGCTTTGTAGAAATGGAGAAAATTATCAGTCAGAAAAGGCCATTTAAGCAAAGGGTGGTGAGTCCAAATTATTGATCTAATTAGAGTAAATCCATTTCAGCAACCATAACAAATGTCTAGATGTTGTTTGTTTTTTAACATATTGCCCTGATGTTTTTTTGCTGATTGGAGATAGAAATAAGTGACGAACTGAATACGCACGGTAGACCGGGAGGTGTTTGTTTTTCTTCCAAGCAGCGAGAACAAACTCCAGCACAAATACTCTTTTCATAGCACATGCACTCATGTTGTTGTGTTCAGCCACAGCCGTTTTTATAGGACTCGGGTGTGTCCATAGTGGCACATCACTGAAGTGTTTCACTAAAAGTAAACAGCGTTTGTTATTTGTTATGCTGCTGACGCCTCCCCAGCACACAGACCGAGCCAGAGAACACCAGAACACAGCAGAGCAGCAACATACTGTGTATGAGGGAGAGGGGGGTGGGGTGTCTCCCCACGCACTACTCATCAATCAATCAAATTTTATTTGTAAAGCCCATATTCACAAACGACAATTTGTGTCATAGAGGTTAACAAGGTGACTGAGTATTTACTGTTTTTTTAAGTTGAGCAGGGGAAGCATGAATGGCAGAGTGATGCCGAGATTGTGAGTGGTTCACTGTGTTTGGATGAAACAGAGGTTGATACCGATCACTCGCATTGTGCACATCTCTCCAGAAATCCCATCGTACCCTTGTCCGGTGCTGATTTGTTTGCTGTGTGTGCCTGTATACAGATGTGTCATTGATTTCCTTTTTCTGTGCCGCCTTCTTACTGCTGATGGTTTATTTTTCCATCAATAAACGGGATTGTTTCACTTAAGTGTTCAGTGGGAAAACTAATGGCTTGTAATGGATGGTAACGGATTGTGCTTTTAGTCTGCCTTTCATCTACGAGAAAATTGCCCTCTCACCCCTGAACACACACACACACACACACACACACACACACACACACACACACACACACACACACACACACACACACACACACACACACACACACACACTTAGTGCCGTGATAGTCAGACCCTCTTAAAACGGCTTGCGCTGATTTAATTGTGGTTCTTTTTGTACCGGTTCATTACAAACAGAAGCAATTATTTTGCGGTTGTATTTGTTTATCATTATTTATTGTTCTTCCACTGTTTTTATTGCATTCTAATAAATTGATCGGTTTTTTTTCATCACAATATAACTAATTTTGATGAAAACACAATATACATGTTTTGTGGCAGATTATCTTTCAATCTATTCTCTTATTAGTTCAGGAGAGCATAGATATTGAATTCCTCTGTGCCCCTGCTAGATAATCTGGTCTCCTTCTCAGTGTTAATGTTATACAGCAACATTGTCAACCTTCGGCCTCATGATTTCAGCATTAAGCATTAGTTTCTTAAGTACCACCAGCCTAGTCTCTATAGCTGCTTTCAGACATGCACTGAACTCCGCATAATCTCCTGACCTTCTCCGGAGGGAATGTATGTGTGAACGCAAATGTCAGAGTGAATGTCCTCATTTCTTCTTTACTTTGGCACAGATTTTGTCAATGCACCTTTTCTGCTGCAATCTTATGACGTGCATTGAGCTTCAGGACATTGGAGCGTAAATAGCCAATGAGTGTTTGTGTTTTTTACATCTAAGGAACAACCCGTAACAGCCAGTTTTCTTTGTACAGTGGTCAGGGTTAGATGCAACACTGACAAGACGGGAAGGTTTCTGATGACTTGGTTTCCGAAAAGTTGTTTTCCGGCACATTGAACATGACACATGAGACAATTCAAAAGGCAAAGGCTTCTACTGGTAATGCAAAAGAAGTCAAAGTAAACAATCAAGTTCTTTAGACCACACCGACAAAGGCGTCGGCCCTTATACCAACTAATTATAATGTAAAAAGTTAAATGACGTGGACGTAAATTATCATATGTTCCATATTTAATATATGATGTATGAAAGTTTCTTGTTACTTTGACAGTTCTCATCCCTTGTAAGAGAAGTGAATTGGACCAAAAGCTAAAGAAGAATAAGGCAGAATTAATTTCTCTGTCGTCACTGAGCTCTTGTCTACATAATGTGTAACATAATATATCTATAATGCCTGTATAGTGTAGGACACTATGTAATGGTGTTGATCGAGCCTTTATCTTCAGCCCCACATTTTTTTATCTTTAGGCCTTAGTTGGCTGCCACTGTCAGTCCCCTAAACATGCAGGCAATGTGCTGAATCATGGCCGGCATTCCTGTGGCCAGATCACTGTCCAGTCAGCTCCAGGAGACGCATGCGCACGCACACACACACACACTAATAGAGAAAATGTGGTTGATGACTTTGCTAGCGGCAAGAGCATTCCTGCCTTTTACTCCTCAATTTCTTCTGTCACTCTATTTGTTCTTTTTCTTTCTCGGCTTAGTGCTTTATCTATTCGTTTTTACAGCTTGACCGTAATAAAAGATGACAATTTTATTAAAGCTTATAAACAGAGCAACCCATAAAAAATAGATAATGACATACTGCTTAACTTCTTATCTGCAGTCCAGACTAGCTGAGTCATTGTTGAGTCTGTGAGCAAAACCCTGCACATTAATATCAAGTGTCAAATAGTAATGTGTGCTGTCTCCTCATGATGTGACATATCTTGGCCTGATTGGCCTTTCAGCTTGAGCGTTTTCTATGAGTAAAGCGTGTGCAGCAATGGATCAAGGATATTGAGTTTATTATTAATAGAAAACCAGCAAATATTCACATCAGAGAGGTTTGAGGCACTGAATTTTGGGGCGTTTTGTCAAAATTATTAACCGATTATTACCTCCAAGGTTATCTTTTCCTTGCTATGGTCTCTATGTTGCTTGATAGAAGGGTGGGATATGGATATGGGAAGAAGACATTTACTTTTTGAATGGATTCCATTAAGGGGGCGGATCCAGGAATATATTTTCCCTTTCTTGGTCAGTACGAGATAGGCCTTCTAGTTCTGGTTTCAGTTTGTCTAATTTCTCAAGTCCACTAACTGACTAATGTTTAAGAGGAAGAATTGACACCAAAAATGTAGAATCTTGTTGGGCATTGATTGAACAAACCCTTTAAAAAACCTTGTGGTCATTCATGCTCCTTTGTGGAGCATGAATGACACTTTGGAAAATGCACTTATTTGCTGTTTTTGCTTAAAGAGGTGGAAGAAGTGTTAAGACCTTATTGTTCTGTGTTGAATCAATCCGTTAGTTAAAGCATAGCCTCATAACATGCACTGCAGTCTGATGGGCACCTTCCTTGATATTTAACAAGTAGTAGTGACTCTGAGAACAACAACTATGTGATTGGTTCTCTTGGACCAGTCCCACCCCCTGCAGGACACCATCACAGCACTGAGCAAGTGTCTCAGGGTATCGCAGGTTGTTCCTTCCTGCAGCAGTAAGACTGTACAATCAGCTTTTCTCCCAGTAGAACTACACACATCCATTATGGACTGCACTTACACTCCGGTAACTACTACTTAACTGTGCAATATTCATTCTGTCTGTGCAATACATTGGTTCATGTGAATTTCAGTGAAATTAACTTGATTGATCTGCTCAGTTTCTGTCACCAATGTTAAAAGTCAGTATAGCATAGAAACGCCACCGCAAACTAGCAAGTATAAGTGCTCAGTGGCTACGGCTTATAGACTCTGTGTGGATCCAAAACACTGTGTTGATCCAACACAGATGTAAAATCCAGGCTTAAGAGTTATCATCGCTTAGCATAAAGAGTGGAGGCAGGGCTGTGCAGCTAGCCACGCTCTGTGAGAAGCTCAAACCCAGGCCTTGTACACTTCATAAATAACAGTTGTAAATGTATCAGGTTTGCTGCGAGTACCGGAGTCGGATCGCTTCAGCCTTTCTCAGCTGTGTTAGAGCTCGAGCCACTGAGTGTCTTTTCCCACTGGGTTTCATATTCATTCACTCTCGTTTTGTGTGAGCTAATCCTCTTTTCTATGCTCTGTGACTGAGTGAGGAAGACTGCTGGAGGGTGGGGGGAGCAAGTTTTTTTTATTTTTAACAGTCTAGCCAGCTCCTTCTCTTATTAGCGGGAATAAAGCACAGAGACACTTGGCTCTTCATCATGTCTGTCTGGCTATTTAATATCCACGTACTGTGCTCAGCGTTACTTTAATTTATGCTAGCTCCCACCAAAAGAAAAGATTTTTAGTATTATTTCTTTAAATCTATGTTGAACTTCAATGTGCATTTGGATGGACAAATTATAGTTTGCGTTCTCTATTTTGAAGAGGACTCTACATGTTGCAGCTTAACATGCCCTCTTCTTTTCTTTGGAGTGAACTAAGTTTGGGGGCAACTCTGTCATACTTGTTCTTTTTACTTCAAATCTCTTGAGACTACTGATTAAAAGTTTTAAAAATAATTTGTTCTGAACAGAACATACCCCAAATAACTCCCTGTGGTTGCTACTGGCACTACCACAGTTGCACTAATGCCAAGTATGATCTGACTGCAAACCATGTTCAGCCCTGCAAACGGTGCTTTACTACCCCCTGCTGGCTGGCAAGCTGTGGAACTACCTACACACTCCAGGCTCCTCACACTGTGGGCCTGTCTACCTGTTTTTAGATTTGAAAGCGCCATATTTGTCTCAAATTGGAAGGAGAGCTAAAGTGCTACTGCTGTAGATGCTCCTTATCAGGCATGCGAGCCTGGATGGTGGGAGAGAAGCGTGGAGCAGAGCTGTAAATATCTCCATTGGAAACAATTTTTCACAGATAGAAGGGCCGCTCTGCTTTGTGGTCCACTGTCTGTTAAATGTGTACAGGGTTAGTCAGCTGAACTAACCCCTGCCTGTGTTTTGAGTTTCTTAGCCAATAATTTCCTAATCCTATGATAAGGATTTTGCTTATCATTAATAAAGCCATTGTTTTACTGCACTCTGAAGGCAACTTTTAGCTGGAGATTCTTGTAAATGAACTGCATTTATCTAGTGCTTTTCTAGTCCTTCGACTGCTCAAAGTGCTTTACAATTTATTTAATTTCTCATTCACTCATTCTCAGTCACACGCTGATGACAGAGCATCAAGACCAGTTAGGGTGTTCAGTGTGATGCTATAGTACTCTTTCCACAAAGCGGCTCTTGGCTACGTCTGTCCCCTCTATAACCTCAGTGAATCACTTAAAAAGTGTTTGTGCTTCAGTGCTTGAGTCATGTTGGACTAGTTGAGATCCCAAATTGTCTATTGTTCTTGACATGAATGAGTGAAGCTTTTCAGTTGAAAGAGCTAATCAGTTTATTCCAGGGAAGGACATTTAGAGTGGGAAGAAATATTTCACAAAACAAATCTCATTGTGAAAGATGAGGGAGAAGCATAATTATGTTGGAAAAGCGGTAAGCTATTAGTTGAGCTATTGTTTGAGCTGCACCGGAGCCTGTGGGGTGCTGAATAACAAGTAGTAGACTGTGACCTGAGAAATAACCGTGCACACAGCTTTATTTCCAGGTTGTTTTATAGCTTTCAAGGTGTGATTACAAGTCGTTTTTATGCTAATGAAAAGAGGGATTAGCCGTGGAAAGAATGCAATGTTCTCTTCTCACACTGACATCAAGGACTTGAACTCGCATCACACTGCTCTGAAATATACACATCCACTATTTAAGTCTTAATAGTTTACTTTATCAGTAGAGTTGCACGCTGTACTCACCAACATTAACAAGGCTGACGCAGGGATATGTGGATTCAGTGAGCGGAGGAATGTTAAGAGCAGCCATTGTGAAAATCTTGATCGAAATGTACTTGACTTTGAGGTTATTATGTGCTGATTGGAAACTGACAGAGGTCAGGATCGAAGCTTTTGATTCTGTTCATGCATTCATTTGAGAGGCTTTGACTCAAAGACATTCTACAAGTGCCTCTATCAACTACTTTCGAGGCCAGTCAATTATTTAAACACTGTACGTTTTTTGTGACATGTCATATAAGTGGAAACATTTCTCTACATGAGCTGAACTAGAAGGTCTTAACAGAGAGAAGGGAGAAGTTAAATAAGTTGTAAGGCATGCAGTGGCTCCAGTATTTGCCACTAGATGGCAGTGTGTAACAGTGCATACCTTTTTGAAATCTCAGTTTATATTCTAAGGATTAAGCCAGTGGGCTTGGCTGCCAATGCAAAACTGTTCCAATTTATAGACTTTGAAAATATATCAGATGACGTCATTTTAGTGCTCTGACCATAATTTGGGTGTAACGATGGAGGATGTTTCCTCGTTGTGGTGGAGCATGACTCATCTCATGATTGCTTACTGATGTCAATCCCCTTATTTAAACATAAGGGCTGTTGTCAGTTTGAGAGGAGTAAGAATCCTTTGTTGGAAAACTGCCCTTCAGCAAAAATTCAAATGTTTTGTTCAGAAGGAATTTGAATGAATCCTGGATGTTTTTGTGACGTTTTGGTTGACTGACATCTTTTATCTTTTCCATTTGATTATG
Organism: Hippoglossus hippoglossus; assembly: GCF_009819705.1. Lineage (NCBI taxonomy): Eukaryota > Metazoa > Chordata > Actinopteri > Pleuronectiformes > Pleuronectidae > Hippoglossus > Hippoglossus hippoglossus. The sequence goes on along the minus strand of NC_047171.1, from coordinate 8,356,094 downwards.
TAAGGGTTCAATAATACATTTGAAGACAAAAGATGTCGGTGCACCAGTTCAACTTTTTTTTATTTTACCTCCCACGTAAAATAGAAAAGTTTGTGGGAGCAACTGGTGTGTGGACTTGTTTCGTCCCTTCTGTCTAGCACCTAGTATTAATCAAGTTTGGATTTGTGAGCAGCTGTTTACCGTCTCAATAATAAATGTGAACACTTCTTGACTGTTATAAATGTTTACAGTGATGACTAAAGCAGAACCAAACTGAACTTTGTGAGCCCGTGGTATATTGTCATTTATCAGTTTTTCCTCTTTTCTTTCTTTCATGTTGATCTGTGGTCTTGCCTTCTCGCTGTTACAGGTAAGACTTATCTTTATCTTTCTGTTTTGACTCACTGTGATCCAAATGATTAAACATTATTTAACCAGTGTGGTAGGATCCAGGTTAGGAGGGCACAGTAAAGACTTCCTGTTATGTTTATCATCACAACAGAATCTCAACCTTACTTAAAACCATTTATTGTGTACAATATTAGATTCACTAACATCAGACTGACGAATGCAACTTGGTTTATAATACATATGGATCTCCGTAAAGGAGGTGTATGACGTTGCATCATATTTAAGTAGGTTCCGATTTAATTATCATCCACTTGATATCAAGTTGACGTAGCAGAGAAAATACATCTCACCATAAACAAAATTTACTTTAAGTTTTTCAAAGAGGTCACAGGGGACTGTTGAATTTAATTCACAGACTGCTTTTCCTCTTTCTCATCCTCCACATGTAAACTCAGAAATATACTCTCTACAAGGAGTATGTGAGTTGTTTATAAGATATATTTGAACAGTACATATTAGTAGATATTCTCATCAGTATCAAACCAGATTCGTAATCGTTTGTTGGGAGTTGTGCAGTGTAACTGTGTCTGAACTCACAATGACCTTATCCTGGCTTTGTATAGTTGGAAAAAGGCAGTTGCTCAAAGAAAAGTGAACAATGGTGTGTATATATAAGTAGAGATACACAGTGAATGATTGTCTCAGTGAAAGTCTGGTCATGATGGTGAGACTGTACATTGGCAGGCCGGCCTGTAAAGCCATGCAGGAATCAACACTTAGTTTGTTTGTAACTAAGCTGTGCTTATGATAGCTCTGCTGTCGTCAGAGATTCCATCCCAGTGACGGTGGTGTCATCATTAGTTAATCCACTCACTGCTCTATCCTCTTCTCTTGACTTGTAATCATGCACAAGCGTGTGCACGCACTTCTGTCTTCACAAATAAAAAAAGCAGGGAAATGGGTCAGGGCTTGTATCTGAATTGTTTCAGCAGCTTATGTAAAAGGGAAAGAAAACAGGATTAATGATACTTTTAGGAATTACTATTTTATTTTTTTTGATTGTTTATTTTAACAATCAATATTAATTAGAGACACACATTTCTGTATCATTATATATTTTTTACCAAAGTAAGTATTGAAAAAAAGTCTTAAGTGTATTCTTCAAGTACAGATAGCATTGACAAATAGGCGTACTCTGACGTAGACATTGTCGATGGTTCTACAACAATCTGACCCGTCAGTCTGTTTCTCAGTTTTCAGGGCCCCAGTCCAATAGAGCCAATGTGTGAATAGAGCCAGTCATTGTCTGGGGAATTCACACAGATCGAGTTGGTGTTTTTTGATGACGTTAACATAGTTTTTCCTGCCCACTGTACCCAGGCATCTTTTCAGTAGTCAAGAATTAGTGTCTAGTTGTCCTCGCATAGGTAAAAAGGCAACTCTATAATAAAAAGACCTAGAGGGGCACTCAGAGACCGCACACTTCCTCCAAGGCTGACTGGCTGCTTTATCATCATATTGTATATGCATGTATTGAGATCAGATACATCCGGATCATTATCTGGATCCACACCAAATTCCACCTGTTCATAGATATTAGTACTCGCATGCCTGATTTTTTTTTCATAAATATCTCAGATATTTCTTGAGAAATTCCCGAAATCTGGCATATTTAGGGAACTGATATCTGAGTGTTTGAAATGTGGTGCTTCTTGATTTAATTCAAGGGGACTGATATGCGTTCTACTGAGTGTCATTCTAGTTTTAGTGTTGGTATCAAAACGATCCTAAGTGTTTTTAAATTACTTTCGTCACTTTTCTGTAGATTTTTTTCAGATTCATAAAATACATTTCTGGGTAGATATTATTCTTTTATACTTGAATTGTATAGTTTTATATGCAAAAAGTAAAATGCATGATAATATGATTTTCTGAGGGGGTCAGGTGAATGAATCAACCCTGTTTAAGTTCTGACTATTTAAAAACATAATTGCATCCAACTATTGATTCTGTATTGCCTTTTCTATGAGGAGATCTAGCTCTTTACATTCTTCTTTCAACCCTTTCTCCTCCTCTTTACTGCTGTATTAGCTTTACTCCTGTCTCCTGTTGTCTGCGCTCAGAGCGCTGTGTGTTCTTTGGCTTCTAATCCTTTTAATGCCAGGTTTCACTCCACATTATTCAAACCTGCTGCTCATACACTTCACACAAAACGTTATGTAACCTTGATCCTCTGTGTGTGTGTATAGGAGTTGGGTCCTATTCTATAAATGGGTTACTTCGCCTGCCAGTAGGAACTGAAGTGTCTCGCTATAGAACGTGGTTGAATAACTTGCTGCAGGTAGATTAGAAAGTCTACCTGCTGTAATCGTGATATTATTTTCTTATTTATGTAATCATTAATTATTTATAAGGGTGTTTTAGGATTATGTAGCAATTATTGTCCATGAGAAACACAAAATAATCCAATAAGCAGGCTCCTCACTTTGACATGTTCAAAAATGATGACCTGATGATTTGCAAAAAGAAGTGGACACACCAAGTTAATATCAGATTGTGCTTTTGTGTCTTAACGCAGCACTAGAAAGAAACACAAAAATCCACTGACTGCAGTCAGACCATATTCAGAACATGTGTTAGCGCTCCCTCTCTTTGAGACAGTATGAATGCTGAGGCGCTGGATCTAGGCCCTTCTGGCTCTGTATCTCTGGCTGAGTCTCTCTCTCCCTCCTTCTCTCCCTCCAACTCTCCCCCAATGTGTGTGTATTAGTATGGAGGACTAAGGACTTGCTGCTGTCAGCCCAAATGCTCCAATAATGCTTCTCTCTCTTACATATGGACGCCAAAATGGCCACTCATCATTCCTCCGTACCTCTCTGACTGACTCACAGTAGCTCTCTGTCATTCTCCATAGTCAGGGTGTGACTATGGAAAACCACTGCCAGGGCTTACTGGTAAAGTCTGTGTGTGCTTTCCACTATCAAACTCCAGCTCAGCTAAAAGCCTTTTCAAATTCATCAACTCAATAGGCCTCTTTTTTTTTTTCATCGCTGGGACCTGCCAGGCCCCGTTTATTAACTTTTAGAGTTTACATTTCCCCAGAAAGACTGCAGGCGTGGGCACAGGTCCTCTTCCTGTAAGACACATTTAGCAAAAAATAACCAGGACTCTAGCACGTCTAGCACCTCTTTCATCAGAATAGTGGATAGTCATATTAATGAAGCAGTTTTCAGTCTTTGTACAGAAGAAACTTTTACAATGGAGCACATTTATTTTAATCATACAGATTAGGAGCTTTGGAAAGCTCTGCTAGTATACTTAGTGTGCATTACTATAGAAATAAACCATCATGACCTGCTTTTGACCTCTGTATGACTGTTATCTAAACATTTCTAACATGTGATTTAGATGTGAAATACACATTACAAAACAGGCTTTGTGTTGTACACAGCATGCCGAAATAGATAGCATTGTTCATGGATGCACATGCACACTAACTTGATGTGCATGAGCTTATTTCCGCAGCCCTGCAAAGCCAGATTGATTCGTTTTTTACCACAGGCCTAAAGTTTGAAAAGCATCCACTAGGACTTATATCGAGCCTGGTCAGATAAACAGTAAACCATTGAGTGAACTACAGCATTTAGATATTCACTGAAATCAAGTTATTGTAGGTTTATAAACATGATGCAGCACATGCATTTTGCACTAAATAGTTATTCAAACTTTGTTTTGAATAAATGTGTTCGAACAGTTAATGTAATAGACATAGACAAACCCCACACTCCCAGCACTGATCAAGAGTTTACAACCTAGAAAAGAAATACCTTATTTTATTCATTTTTTAACTATGACTCTGTTCAGACCTGACACCATCTGTCTTGAGGGATCTGATCAAAAGTAGAAAGTTCAGGTGTGAACAAGACACATTGAGGACGAGTTTGAGATCTGATCATTCCCAGGTTGGTCTGGGATGCATGTGGCCACATTCTGTTAGCCGTGTGAACGCAGATATGTCCTGGGCCACATTGAAGCATCGCCTACTCAGCTGATGTCCTCTGACCTGCTACAGTTTTCCAAAATAAACAAAGTATTTCTAAGCTTACAATACACAGATTTATTTGTAGCGACCGACACAATAATAACATGGACCGCTACATATTGATTTTTCTTTTACTCTTTTTATAAGTAAAATCTTGTTTCATTGTAACACTACGTGCAGCTCTGGCTCTGCTCTCTCCTGCTCTCTCCTGCTCTCTCACACAAACACACAAACGCATCTGTATAGTCTAAAAACATAAATTGGTGTTGGCAAACAGAAATGACGCACATGTGTAATTTGCATATCAATTGGGGAAGTGGTCAGAGAGACATACGCGTTCAGGATGCATCCCACTGCCAGGTGTGAACAGACAATCTTGCAGCTGTCCTCTCTGGACAGACGTTAATACCAGGTCTGAACAGGACCTTTGTAACAGAGATTACAGTCCATGGCTACATTGTAGAGATCAGAAATGTCAGCACTTTGTAGTGGTTGGCTCAATCCCGTCTGGCGACGTTAGCCGGCGGTACAGTAGCACTGGACTTTTTAACTTTTGCCATCAGGCGAACTAATGTTATGATAAAATGATCAAACGTCACTGATCTACGACCCGTGCACGATGACATGCACCCTAAGGACGTGCTTACAGAGGTGCTTTCACTGACGTGTATTCTGACTCTGCAGGTATTTTTAGTGCTGAGCTTTGAAACTTGTATTTTCCTATATTTCTAGTTGATAAAAAACAAAAGGACTTTTCTTAACACAAAGTGAGTTAACTAGAGGACTAAGTTTGAATGAAGGTGTTTGAAGACTTACTCTGACTACATCTGGTAAGCTAACGGGAAGTGTTGTGAGCACGGCTGCTGTCAGGACTGCACGACCCACCCAGAAGTCATGTGACACTGATTCACCCCAGCACGTCGAGACTGTTAGGTCAAGTCAAATCCCCACATTGTGCTCATCCTTCACCTGTTGTTTCTTGGCCGGCCGTCTCTAAGCCAGCGGAGGCTCTGTGAGTGCATGTTGTGTTTTCTGTCTGCTGGGGCACTAAGCCATCTTAAGGCTGCCTTTCAATGAGAAATGACAAGGTAAGACCCCAAAGCACAGGGTCTCTTGTCTGTCATGCAGCAAGCTGACACTGAAAACGAGAGTTTGTACGGGGGGGAAATAATCGTGATTCTTTAGAAAACTGCCAACTACACCAAAAAGTGAGCGTCAGGGCCTCTTTTGCAGTTTTGACGGTTGATCCCTCAGTGACTCTGCTAACCTTTATCGACCACAGAAAACTCATTTGCTTTTTGGTAATCTCTTTCACCCTTGACTTAAGGCACAATATGTACCATCTAGTCCCATCATGTCACATCCAAACCATGACAGGGTATGGTCAGTGCCTACATCATTCCTATGTGCAAATAAATCTACATTATGCTGAGGAGATACATAAATACATTGTCTTTACTGAATAATACTGTGATTTATTGTATTTGGATCAGTAAAGGGACAGTTAGAGATATTAAGCTAGGCTGAAGAGTTGAGGCTCAGAGTTTATTGTGTATCTGTGTCTCAGGCTATAGGGGGCAGAGGGCTTGTGTTGTAGAAGCAGGGAAATCACTGGGCCACATGCTAATCTCTGTTGATGGTTTATGTAACTTCCAGCATCACATGATCACACGTCACCACCCGCCCCAGCTACTCTCTGTACTCAGTAATTCACTCACTGGTCAGCCATTCAAACACAAATAGATAACATACACACATGGACTCAGTCTTCATAACCTGCCTTGCTGCCTTTTTGATTTTCAATGCAGCGGGACTTAGTCATGCATCTATAGGGGGTGACGCAGACCTGTCCCCTAAAATTTAAGAAGGAGCGGGGCGCCGTTTGAAAACACTAAACAAAAGAAGCTTGGAAACGCACACTGCTGTGTCACTTTGGAGTGTACATGTTCCTTTTGACGGACGGCTCCATGAGAGTGCGGGGTGTGCGGGTGCAGGGCCATGACGAGATGGCGATGGAGCTTTTGTTCTGGGAGCTGGAGGAGCACCTCAAAAGGTAAAATAAAAGACAGGGAAGCAGCGGGGAGTGAGCCGCTTGAGCCAATCACTACGGTAGCTGCGCACAAAAGGCTGTGTGGCTATATTGTCCTTTTCTGTTCATTCATTCATGGCGTCAGGGGTTGCATTCACATTGAGGGATACTTAAAACGGAAACAGGTTTACGAAGTTGAATTATATTTGATATCTGTAGTCAGTATATTGAAAGGTGTCTTAATGTAGAGTAATGCATAGACGGGCTAGATCTTTGTGTGAATTACAAATGCCAAATTCATACATATTTTAAAAGAAAATATGTTTTTAAAAATATGGATATATCATGCACATTTGTTTTTGGAAATAAAAGTATACTCGTATGTATTTCAAATGCCCATTAGAACTAATAATTAGTGTCAGTTAAAAGTAAAGCATGAACCAGACTTTTGTTAAAGGGCCTTAATACAGTTTGGGTCATAGCTCTTAAGTTGCCTCAGTAGGTCCCTGGGCTGTTGTTGTTTTACTGCAAGGCTATATGGCTGGCCCACCTATAACAGTTTGCTATTATAACACTTAAAAAGCAGTGTAATGCTTGGTAATAAATCAAGTACTGTTACAGTATAACAGGTTAAATCCACTGGAGGATATAAGACATCATGGTATTGCAGCAGAATAGTTTTATTCTTAAAAAATCAGCATTCTGTGTGCATGAGATTAGAAAAATGAAAACATGCATCTAAAAACCTTTCAAATCTCAACAATAGCAGCAGGAAGAAAGTCTGAGGTATGAGTCACTTTGTTTTGCAGTGCGTGAACTTCGTGTTTCTTGTTTATAGCGTGAAAATCGTATTAACCAGTGGCTCATGAAAGTGCATTTTCTTGGAGCGTCATCTAGCTCTTGGCCAGTCGCCAGTAGGACCAAGTATAGCTCCTTCCAATCCTCTGGGCTTGTGAGTGTGACTACATCAGAGCCGCAGTCCTACTGGCTATTTGGGTCTGGGTAATTGGCTAAATCCCCTCTCCGAGTCGTAGAAGAGAACGGAAGAGATAAGCGCTGCTCTAAACTTGTTATTAAGCTGTTTTACTTCTTGTTAAGTGTTGAAGTGTTTGAATGGGATCAGAGGTCAGCAGAGGCCGACATCAGTATGCTGTACGTTTTCCAGAGGCTATGGATGAGCCTTCCTTAAAGTACTGGTGCTTAATAAGCCAGGCAATGCCCAAATTAGACTATGCCCCCATTTTAAAGGTGGACAGAGACATTCAAATCACATGTAGGGTACTTAGCGTGTGTACCCTGTTTTTGTAGGCTTTTAATATATTCTCATTAATACTGTACATACAGGTACATCAAGTACAACAGCTACACCTCAGGAGTACTCAATGGGCCAAGGACCAGGTTTTAGGACCATTCGTACAATTTTAACAGGGGCCTCTGCATGGTCTGTGGGTGACCTGCAGTATGCCACCGCATTTTACTTTGGTAGAAAGAAGATCTCTAAGTTAGTCTGAATTTGAGAAAAGAAGCAAAAGCAGGATCAGTGTATTTGTTTCTTTTACGCTTATGTATGTGTAGAGCAGGTGTGAGCAGACAGACATGTGATATTTTAGGCTTTTGGGTGTCAGTGGAATGTGTGTGACTGGCTCTTCAGAGAACTTAGGGAGTTGTGTGTTTTTGGGAGAGGGTCTTGATTAGATTATCTCTGAGATGGGAGCTGTTTGGGATTGTGTCACTGTCCAGCACAATGATACTCCCAGTTTTGATTGTATGGTAATGTTGTGTGAGTCAGATTAACCTTATTGCTATATCATGTTAAGCGGTTTACCGATATAAGGGTCATACAGTGTTTAGCTCAATTACCTCTTAGCTCTTAATCTTTAGCGGAGACGAAACCTTATAAGAAATGTTGTAAGGGAGTTAGTGACAGCTAGGACATGTCTCTAAAACAAGTTGCTTGACAATGTGCCCATTACACCTTATTTTAGAAGTGCGATGCTGGTGCTACTGTGTAGTATGATAGTACCTGGGTCATTGTTTTCTTCTGTCACAAATATCTTCTCTCTTAGACAATCTAGCTTGGTGTAAGGAAGGAAGCCATTTAAAATGTGTCAGAAAAGTTTAATCAACAAAATCGTCCAACTTCTTTTGAACTTAACAAAAGTTAAATATTTTGTTCCTCTTTTGTGCTTGAAGAGCCAATTTGATAATTCAAATGTTAGAGACTTGTTTTGCTTGGCCTCCTTATCATCTTGTGGCACAGCCTCACAGCTCTGTAGTACTACTTACGGCCACATAGGGGCAGCATATGTATATGCAAGACAGTGCTTGAAGTTAATGTTTAACACTTTAATTAAACAGCTGTCCCCAAAACCAAATGATCACCTTATGGGAAAAGGACAGTTAACTATGCCACTGATAAATATTTATAGAGCTGTTACTGTAGCTTGTATGGATCGTATGATCATGTCAGGAATTATTGCATCATTTTCTCAATACTTAGAAAAGACAATAAAATTGCATGTAAGCTAAATAAACTGTGAGTAAAAGCCTCCAATGTTGCATATATTCACATATATTCATCAACAATATAGGAGTGGATACAAATGACTGAAATACTTTCATTTTGTATTATTATTTCATCATTTTTTCAATATATAATCTAATATATATAATGAAAATCCATCTTTATCTATACATCTTTCTATCTAGAAAAGTGTGATCTTCTTAATTTCCTTCTTGCATTATTTCAGTATTAAAGATTTTAAAAGTAAAATGGTGCAATGAGTTCAGACACAGGGATTCCTTTAAAGTGTTCCCTGGAATCACAAACTCCAGTCTGTCTTCTTTTATGGGGAATGAAAACAACCACATCTTCTCCTCAAGTGAGATTCCAGTGTGTGTGTGAGTATTGTCCATGGCAGCACAGTTCCTGATGAATGTGTTATTGTGGCTGTATTTCCACAGTCCTGACTGCTGCCCTTCCCCTGCCTGTTATTCACTCCTCCAGCTCTTTCTTCTTCCTCTCCCATCCGGTTCTCCCCGGTTTCATCCACCTCCTCTCCCCTCGCGGAATATTTTATGCAAAACGCGTGTCAGCTGAGCGCCAGGTGGGGGCGTTCCCGCATAGCTCATGCAAACGAGCGGCCCCTCCGCCAATCAGGAGCCGAGCTGTGTGCGCGTCGCTGGATAAATTATGCGGGCTTGGTCCCGGAGCTGCGGGTTCTTCTGTGCGTCGCTCCGACATGAACCGACCTTGGATCGTGCGTGTAACCTCTGCGGTGGCTGCTGCGCGAGCCCTCACCGGACACCAGGCGGAATAGCGCGTGTGGATGTGTCTCTCGGAGGCGAGCGCGCGGAGGTCGAGTCGGGACACACGGAGGCTGTCGGTGTTGTTGTTCGATACCGGATCGTAAACCATGAACAGCATGAGCCCGCCGTGCTACACCGTGGCCATGGACCTAGGCGTCTGCCACCTCCGAAATTTCTCCATCTCGTTTCTGTCGTCGCTGCTGAGCGCGGAGAGCTCGCACGTCCAACTCGACAATAGGTAACAAAGAGATGTGTTATTGAGCCATTACACGCACACACACACACACACATGCAGCAGTAGTGTCACCGCTGTGTGATGGAGACGCTGCTCGGTCCACGGATGCTCCGGTGTCGCTACACCCACACTGACTCCAGCGCTTTGGGCCTTACTTTGAAAAACCAGCCCCGTCGACTCGGTACAATCCTCCTGCAACGACCCGCCGCCGTGCGACGGGACCGATGCTGGTTCTTCTGACACTGCGGTGCTCCATCTTTCCTTGTGTCTGAACCGAAAGCACAGAACCGATTCTAACGTGTGGTTTCACTCTTCTGTTCTTCTCTTGCAGTTCGTCAGGCGCCAGCGTTGTGGCCATAGACAACAAGATTGAACAAGCGATGGTGAGTTTCAGCTTGATTTAATTGTTATTGACACTGTGGGATATGTTGACAACGAGTGTCTTTTAAATGTAGGACTCCATTTATTATAATCAGGAGTCTGTTATTGTATTTGAGTTGATTAATACATTCCGATACATGTGCAGGACATGGACAGTAGTGGTGTGTGTATATATAGATCTGTATTTATAGCAACAAAACAATAAAAGCTCCTCTTATATATTATGTAGTAAAAAAATATTTTTACATTGTGCTGAGGTGGTCACAAACAGTTTAACTTTCCGTAGGATATAATTATTGTTTATGTTCATGTGGATGTAGTTTTAGAAAAAATAACATCCTCAACAAAATATCTGTAGTCATCACAATATGTTTGTAGTGTTATAAAACTAATTGTGCAGTTAAATGCTTTATTTAACATCAAATCACACAGCTTTTTATTCCAGTTCTTTTGGTTTCACTCTGTTGTCGTTGCTGTTGTGTCTGTTGCTAGGCAAACTGCAGGACACACACGCCCGTTTATAAATATATGGGGGCCCCCGATTGGCTGACACTCTAAAGTGGGCTGGGTTAATGACGTCGCAGCCTGGGAGCGTTCTCCCTCACGTTCCCTCTGTCTCATCTGTTTATTGTATCATCACTACAGCAAATTTATTTGATAAAGGAACCAGGTCTGCCTCTGCTTATGTCATTAAACATGTGTAGTTTCAGGACAAAAGTATTTGGCTGTAATTCTGTTTTGCAGTATTTTTTTAGTTTGTTGTAAAATGTTAGAGGTTGGGAATTCCCTCACTATCACATGTGACTTTTATTGCCCCTCAAGAACCTCAAATGCCCGTTGGTTAAAATAAAAAGGGTTTTAACCATTCCCTGTAATTTTCCAGCCTTTTCCCTCCACCCAAAGCAAGTGAGGTGACATAGGGTCACATGATGTGCCGATAGAGTCAGAGGACAAGTCTCAGCATTGTTTTTCCAAGGGTTTTTATTTTATTTATTTTATAAGTATGTGTAATCTATTTCTATGATCATGAAAAATCTGGAGCATAGAATTTCGGCCGCAGATGAGATGAGTTCTCTGTTCTTTCGTTGATGTGATGTTTTTGATAGATTCCCGTCCTAAAGCCTTATCTCTCTCTCTGTGTGTCTCAGGACCTGGTGAAGAGTCACCTGATGTACGCTGTGCGTGAGGAGGTGGAGGTCCTAAAGGAGCAGATCAAAGAGCTGATCGAGCGAAACTCCCAGTTGGAGCAGGAGAACACCCTGCTGAAGACACTGGCCAGCCCGGAACAGATGGCGCAGTTCCAGGCCCAAGTTCAGACTGGCTCCCCGCCCGCCCCTCTGTCGTCCGCCACAACGGGACCCCCGAGCACCGCTGCTCTCGCCCAGCCCACCTCGCACAGCTCTGGTCCCTCGGCGTAGTCTGGTCTGCACAGGTCAAGACAGACTGGCGACTTTTTTGAGCTCTGCTAGAGCAGCAGAGCCGAACCTTGTCCTGGACAGCTGGAGGTTGCGCTGTTAAGACGAGAATTTGCACATATTTATCTCTCAGAAGGATGCAGCTAGCGGCACGAGCGGCGATGGTGACAGTCTGGAGATGCTGTGTGGGGGGGTTGTCTCACAAGAGGATGAATCATTGAACATTTGCCAAATAAACCTTGGACATATCAACTAGAATGTCTTACCAAGAGAAAACAACTTATCGGTGGCGACATTATACTTAAAAAAAAAAAATCACTGTGCCTGTGTCTGGATTTTAAGTGATGTCGGTTTTAGTGATGCTGGAGATGCAGGAGCTGGGGGACTGTGTTGGTTGTTACATTTTTTGCTGAATGATGTAAATAATAAAAGTGGTTCTCTCTCGAGACCAGATCCTAAAGTTACAAGTTGAGAGAAAAGAGCCTTCAGAGTGACAAATGAAGAATGTTGGCAATTATTATCTTGACAAAGTCCCCATCTGGAATGGGGGAGGGATACGGAAAGGGGGCGGGAGGCTATTTTGAACAACACTCGGCAGCATTGATGACGTTACTTCAAACGTGGGTTTGGTGGGATGAACAAAACCTGGTTTCTTATGGAGATGATGAATATTCTATTTTCAGTATTTCACTTTCAAGCTTCTCATTTTTGCCCTGGACAAAGCTCATCATTGCTGTTGGCTCAACCCTGCAGTGGCATGTAATTTAAACCTTATTCCACAGGGTTGAGGCGTTGGGCTAAGCTGCATTTTCTTTTCCTAAAAAGTTTGATGGGCAGAAGATGATGTATATTTCTGTATAGTGTAAGTACCATGTAAAATAGTGAGGAGGTGGAGAAAAATAACAGATGCTATCTAGGTCACACAGATTGAAGCGGGTGAGCGAGGGACATGATCGTCTTGCCCAGTCTGTGTCGTCTATTTTTATTGCTGTATTTTCAGGATTGTGGGATCGACGGGAGTTTAGGTTATTTAACTGACAACAAAACAGCCATCAATGCTGTCCATATCCCTTACTGCAACTCTTACTCTGACTGTAAAACCATTTTCACCTTTTTTTTTCTTTCTGGAGTATTGCACCTTTATTATTATTATAATTTTTTAAGTTTTGACAGTGAAGTACTTCTGGATGAACAATATCTTTAAACTCAGCATTTAAAAAAAACAAAACAAAAAAATAACAAACTCTGGAGATGTTTTCTTTTTTCTTTTTTCATTCTGTGTATCAGTTGTATGCTCATGTTCTGTGCATGTTTCTGCAAAGACTGGATAAGATATTGTAACATGCATACATACCGCAATTGCACTTGACAGCTGCACTTCACAACTTTCAATAAACATGCTTAAGGAAGAATAAGCACCGGGTTCGCCGTCTTTATGAATCTCTCCTCGTCCTCTGGTCACTGAAAGGCTGTTTGTCTGGTCACATGTGGAGTCAGGCTGCTGGCTTTCTTGTGGTATGTTGCAGCTCTGCAGCTGGACTCCTTGTTTCAGGGGTTTTATTTAATCAGGGTTAATGACCGTCTACTATGCTCATGTGGTTTGTGGACTGAAGCTACTACACTGACCCTTCCTGCCCTCATTAAGCTTTATTCAAGGCTGAGCTAAAAACTACATTTGATGGACAATTCTTTTCAATTTCATTTTGTAATTTGGCACAATTTGTATGTATGTAAAATTCAGCTTTAAAAAACTAGCCTTAGAGTCAATCTACAGCAGGTCAAATTCCCAGAAAAGGGTTGTCTACATGGAATGTATATAATCCCACAAATGAAATAAAACTATAAGGTTTTCATTGATAAATGATTAATGACTACATATTTAAAAGCTCTTAGTTATTTAAAAAGGAATTCCTCTGCTTTTATCTCGGTCAGTGAAACATACATTTACCTCTCACATGCCTGTCAGCAGTCACTATATCAAACAGCATGGTCTTCACAAATCTTTACGTTCCAGTTGAACATAACCTATATACAGAGCATTCACACAGTAATGCTACTTCAAATTTACCACATTTCATGTTGCAGCCTTATGCTAAAATCATCTGAATTCATTTCCCCCCTCGATCTACACTCTAAATTCCTCCACAACAACATTTACTGGGTTCTTCCCTGACCCTTACAGCATCCTTGATGATGGTGTAAATTGTTGATCTGAATATTTCCTGGATGCAACCAAATACAATATCTTGCTAGGCATTGTTAATTTCACACTATTTTCTGTCTTGGTGCTGTCATATTGCCAGCCTTAAGAAACCCACACTGCAGTATTCCCATCCATTGTGTTGGCTTCTCAAACCTAGAGCTTCCCTTTGGAAAGGTTGTGGTTTGTCTCCTCATAGACTACACCAACATCAGCCTGTAGTGTGTGTGTGTGTGTGTGTGGGTGGGAGTGTGCACTGATAAACACAGGGAGTCTACAGAAGCAGAAGTAAAACCAGCTGCTCGCTAAATGCTCGACATTTATTTGAAAAAAGGTTCAACACAGACGAACACAGACAGATATGGCACATTGTCACACAGTCTCACACTTTCACGAACACAGGTGCCAAGTGAGTGACGAGACGCGCATGTTCTCCAGCCGCCGTGGTTTTCGACTTGTCCATAGAAAAGCTGTCAGTACCACAGACTGTAAACACTGTAAACACTGATCACAGGGAGGAGGGAGGTGGAGGTGGTGGTCAGGGAAGCTTCTCTCTCTCTCTGAGGGTCTGAAGCTCTGCTGTCAGTCTCTGGGCCTCTGGAGGGAGTTCGGAGGAGTGCAGGCGCGGGATAGCCAGGCTCAGTGAGGGTATGGGGGGTGGGGCAGGGGTCAGGAGGCTCCTTCTGAATCACATCCCCATCCGAATGCTCTGAATGATCTGAAATATGGCTGAGAGCAAACAGACGTACTTGTTAGACCATTTGATTTGTTTTGGCCTGTTAAAAAACATTACCTCAAAGTTTTATTCATGTTACGCAGGAAACAGCAATGAATAATCATGATCCATTACGAGTGACCAATGCAAATAGTGGAAAGAGGAAACAGCCGACTGCCTAGCTACGTGTTTTTCTTCCTCATACGTTTGTTTGACCTGTTAGTTTTAGCAGAGACGGGCAAAGCTAAGGGTATAAAGCGGATATGATGCAATTAAAAGGCGACCGAAATTAACGTCCTGTAACTTTGAATAAAATTGGGGATTTTTCTGGGTTTTAACCCTATTCTGGGATAATTTTAGAATAAAGGACTGGATGGTGAATATCCCTTGTACGTTTAAAGGTCTTCTGCACAGTTTAACTTACCATCTACCATTAGATGTTAGCAGGTGTTAGCTGCCACCAATGGATGTCAGGGACATAACTTCTAACCATAGTAGCAATATTGCGCTTGGAAATTTAAGATTTTTATTACATTTCTCAATAGATATTAACCAAAATACAACACAGGACAAAACATTATAGTAAATCAATGAAAAACAAAATAAGAACAAAACAAATCTGGGCACAAATAGTGGTGAGTTAAAGAAAAATAAATGAAAGAAACGCGTTTTAAAAAAAATCATTAGTTTGATTGTTCACCACAAACAAAGGCCAAAACACATTTTCTCCTACAGATGTAAAAGGAACGTACCTGATCCACACACAACAAAGACAAAGAGGGCGAGCAGCCAGGGGCCCACAGGATACTTTTCCTCTTGTGGTCGCTGTGGGAAACACACACACACACACAGTAAATTAGCATTACAGCTGCAACAGAATGGTCTAGTGTAGTGTAGTGTGTACACTCAGGCCTGGACTTATCTGCTGGAGCTTCGGAGGGAGGGGTTATACTGTATGTGACACTATATGTGGGGCTTGAATGACGGGTACACAGAGGAGCCAGGTAAAGAGACTGACAGTGAATAGAGGAGATGCCTTCCTCTGTGCAACTTGATTTATTGCAGATGTCCCTTTTACTGATATTTGCAAAACAAACTCACTGAAGTAAAGGTGCTGTCACTAAACTATAGTGTTATGTGTCCTTAATTGGGTATGTACTGGAAGTTTCTTAGTGGGGATACCTGATAAAAACACTGGGCACGGTACAGTGAAAGCCGCAGAACAAAAATAAAACGTCTGTGGGTAGATTCACAAAGTGGTTTCCCATTCACACCACTGGTCAGCTGGTTGCGGCTCATGATTTTGGTTTTATCACTTGCTCCCCAATCACCAATCATCTTGTTTTTCAAAACTAAGAAGATGAGATGATGGTCAAAATGGCCACAATAACAACTTGTGTGGTCGCACTGAAAAAACCACAACAACCTCAGAGTGTAATGATCCAGTGAAAGGTGCAGATCCTGTGGTTTTTCACATGGAGTGGAAAAGACGAGCGGACCAGCACGAGTCAGTCGGTCTAGACAAATTCAGGGACCAGCCGTCAATTCCACAAGATGATATCATTACACCACATGTCACATGTTTTTCCCTTAGTGGTGTGGGAGGCGTTCACCGTCTGTGATACGCAGACGATCTGTGGAAGAAGTGGTTGTTTTCCTTATACAATACCTGATGTGAGGGAAACCAGAGCCTGAGCAGCCTCCATATTTAACCTGGGAGATTCTGTTTAACCTTCATTTGTAGTGACAGAGGAAGAGGAGGAGGGGAAACCTGTGTTCAACACAACCTGTGTGTGTGAAGCCCAAAACACTATTCTGGACATTAGTCTCATTCACAACAATCTTATGTCACGAGTTAATTTGAATCTTCCCCTGTGGGTCGCTCAGGCTAAATCTAATTATAATTTTTCAGTGTGTGATGAAACGTTATAGCAGAGAGGATGGGTCGACTAAACTTATTTTGAAAACTTTCGATTTTCTTCACTGATGGGTCTTGCTTAACAGACTTAAATGTTCTCTACACTGGAGCTTCTGACTTTATCACACAACCATGACTTTGGAATTAATATGGGAGCAGGTACTTAAAGGGATAGTTCACCCAAAAAGGAAAATCCACTCATTATCTACTCACCACTATGTCGGTGGAGGGGTGGGTGAAGTGTTTGAGTCCACAAAACACTTTTGGACTTTCAGTTGTAAACAGCGTTGGAGCCAAATCCAATACAATTGAAGTAAATGGTGACTCCTTCTTCAAACGTAAAAAACACAACAGAAAAAACATAACATGCCTCCATACTGCAGCTGTGGTGTCATCCAAGTGTCCGTAAGCCCCGACATTCAAATTCAACTCGAAGTGGTGTCATTTACACCAAGTTTTAAGCCTAAATGTCCTCTGTGATCCTCCTGCGAAGCTGCGTTCGCCTGTGGATCACAGCGGACCAACTCCAAAAGTGTTTAGTGGACTCAAACACTTCACCCACCCCATCCATCGGCATAATGGTGAGTAGATAATGAGTGAATACAATTTTTGGGTGAACTATCCCTTTAATTAGCACACACCTCAAATATTCCCTTAACTTCAATCAAACTGCCCCAAATTTCACACACTCATCAGTTCCCTAAATTAGCCTGATTTCTTTCCCTCAGGATTCATGAATACATTTCTAGGACAATGTTGAAAAACCTCCCATTTCACAATGTTAAAGAAGCCTCCTGAATTGGATCCACAACAAAATTGAATGGGTTATTTCCTGATCCACACCTCATCCTTCCACCAAGTTTAGTGGAAATCCGTTCAGTAGCTTTTGATTAATCTTGCTGACAAACAAACAAACATCCCAAAAACGGACAGGGGTGAAAACATAACCTCCTTGGCAGCGCTGATAGAGCTCAACAGTGGAGTTTGTTGAAGTAAAAATCCCATTCATTTTCTCAATGGAAATTATGAGTCATTGTATTTTAACCATCCTAGGGTTATGAAACAATGCTTTATGCTCCAGTAGAGGCCACAATTCAGTATTATTTGTTTATAGTTCAGTTTTGGTTAGTTTTATTTGCAATGTCAAGGAGAAATACTACACTACCCACGATCCTCAGGTGTAGTAGCGACAATCTGATTGGTGGAGCTCGTTATTACCATGGAAATGTCGGCTACAGTTGGATGGTTCAGTGTTACAATAGGTTCACCACAGAGAAACCATGATTTCCATTTGTAGCATGCTACGTTTTTTTCTTAGAGATGAGGAAAAGAGTGCAAAGGTCTGAAAATCACCAGAACCAGTTTAACTTAAATGAGAAGATGCGTAGTTCCTTCACTCTTAAAATATTTGTGTATACAGTCTTGTACCTTTGCCTATTTTCTATTCCCAATATTTTTTAACTACGAATCAAATGTTTTATGGCCGAGATTCATCTTGTAGCTGGTCAGACTGGTTTCAGATTCAAAACTCTTTTATAAGGATTTTCTGAAACGTCAATGGAGAAAATAATTGGGAAATGTACTTTTTTGTATTTTGAAATTCGAAATTGTTTTGCATTGATTAATGAATTACTATTTCTATTATGAGTCAAACAAAAACGTGAGAAATGTGAATCATAATTTCTCAGAGTCCAGAATGGTCTTCTCCTTTTGATGGTGTTGTTCATCTAACATTTTGATTTTACTTTCAAAATGACTGACTTGAATTTTCCAGTGGAATAATCGATTAATCATTTCACCTCAACGCCTCTTCATCTCCACACCTCCAGTCCGCCAGTTTTTAGTATTTCATGAATGAATGAAAGCTAAATGTAATCTATTACACTGATGGGATGATGGCACTCGGCGAAGTAACGTCTAGTTACACGGTAACGAATAGATTACATTGAGATGTGGACCCAGCCCGCCGGCTCCTCACGTCAATCACCCAGAGCAGCTCGGTCAGGAGCAGGTGCTGAGTCAAACCGTGCCACACATGTGTGCTAACCCTGGCACGCCTCACACCAATCATCACCACCATCAGCACCACCATCACCATCAGCACCACCATCAGCACCGCCATGCTGCTGTGATCGCCGCGGACGGAACGTCACCTATCCGGGCTAATGTGACGCCGGTGTGTCGCGGTCAGTGAACGTCTCACCAGCGTCTTGGCCACGTTTCCTCTCTGCGTGATGTTCTTGCTGTGTTTCTCGTTGGCCATGCGGATCCTCTGTTTAGCCACCATCTTCCGCAGATATAACCCGGGATAAATCCGCTGGCTTTAGCCCGTTATTTCTCGGATGCTGCAGGCGGACGACAGCACCTCTGCGTCAAGCTGGCACTGCACGCACCGGAAAAGCGAGGAATCCAATTTCAAAATAAAAGTACGGCATATTTGTAGCGCGATGCAGCATTCCGAGCACGTGCACGAATCATTAATTTAAACTGTAAAACACGCGAATTTTTCTTTTATACCAACTTAATTATGTTTCCGTGTTGTTAAACGTTCAACTAAGACTTAGCAGCAACACGTTTTTCAAAACCTTTAGTCTGAAGGACCATCACAGGAAGTCTTCGGTCTCACGTCCCCTCACTTTACACACACACAGTTGTGCACCTGATGGAGATGAGCGCGTGGCCAGATCCCAGAGCTTTTTAATTCTGCATCTCCTGATTTATGGAGGATGACACGTGACCTACATATATAAACAAGCAAATAAGAAAACATGCAGGTGACAGTAGCAGAAATACCAGACTGACATATAATCTTAGTTGTTCATTCACACAAATTCACTTGTCAGTGAAGTACATGTAATAATTATTGATAATATTAATAATAATGAACTTTATGTGACTTAAAACATGTTACAAATGAGAAAAATAGTTTGTAAGATCAGAACTAGGAGAAAGCACATCAATAAAAACGTGTTTTTAAAACAGGTTTTAAATTTAAAATTCACAGTCATAGATGACATGAATAGAGACGACCTGGTAGAGTAGAATTTATATATATCTGGATAATCAAACCCATATTTACATGGAGGTAGTTCACATTCCACAATTAGCTGCTCAAGAGCAGGTGCACTTTTGACCCCAAATGTCTGCAGCCTCTGAAGTGACTCAAATTACCGACTCCCTCTCTGAACACATCGGAGAAATAACCATCTGCAGACAGCATGAGGTCAGTGAGCAAAAGGTGCAATTAAACAAATAAACTCAGTTTAACATGGTGCATGACAACTCAGCGTGATGTGGACAATCCTGAATCAGTTACAGTCCACTTACATCACTCCCTCGCTGACAAGACGCGCTTTCTGCACTCCGAGAGATGGAGGGGGGGCAGAGACAGGGCAGGGGTTGCCTAGCAACTGCATCAAAGGGGTGTGCTTGGGGAGCAACACAGAAACTCCAGCGATGGAGAGAGGAAGAGACCAAGAGTGTTTTGAAGAGTATAATTGCTGTATAGTTAAGTGTAGACATACAGGTGAGTTACACTGTTGTAAATACAAAAGGGAGGATTTGGTTTATGTCTCAATTTACTGTAAATAATCATATAGACATGTTGTTTAAAGGCAACACACCAAAGCTCTTCCACTGTAGTCCCCAGAGTAAAAGCCATTCATGGGGTATGTCTGCCCCCATTATGTTTCAGTTTAACCTTCAGTTGGGCTTCCACTTTACTTTAGTCCTGAGACAGAACGCTGAACCCAGTGACGTAGAAAATAGATTTATAGATTTATGGATTGATGTATCACTGATGTTTGCTGCTGCAGTGACTCAAATTCCCCGAAGCAAACATCTAATCACATCTGTTCCCGTTGCAGCATTTCTTTATCCAATGTAAAACCATTTTTGTGCTCTCTCAGTTTGTTTGTCTCATCAGTCCCAAGCCTGCAGGTGAAGTATGATACTGCCATTACGTCACACGTTGAGACTCCTATACGTTAAAGGAATCATTTTGGAAAAAAAGGAATTTACTTGCAAGATGAGGAGATCAAACTAATGTCTGTGTTGAGCAAGGATGTTTTTACTTAGCTTAGCATATAGAGACCAAAAGTGGGGAGAGAAAAGAATCTCCCACATGCAGAACACCTATACCGCTGTATCTTGTGTATTGATGTTTGAACTAATGCCAGACAACATCAGTTTGTCCGTCCTTGCAGCACTTCTGTGCGGTGTCTTGGGATGAAGCCTGGACATAATCACTGAGGATCAAGGTTCAAGGAAACCATTATTATCTACGAAGGGCAATTTGTTGTGCAGGCAGTAGTATTCACACATCCATCCACTCATCCATCCAATTGTCAATTCCACTCTTCCTTTTAGGGTTGTGGGAAGAGCTGGAGCCAATCCTATCAATATAGAAATTTGTGCACACTACAATCTAAAACAAGCATAATCAGCATTAAAACACACGAATTAATGAAAAGCTCATTGGGGAAAAGATATTAAAATCACATATAAGAATTTAAAAGGTCGCTGGCAGCAGGGACAGAAGAGTCCTTGAGTCTGTTAGTCCTGCATGTTGACTGTAGCTGCAGCCGGATGGGAGCAGGGTGAATCCTGGGATAGGGTTGGCATTTTTTCTGCACAAGCACCACTGTACATAAAACCTGGCAGCCTCTCGGTGACGACAGGACTCCAGAGTTGCTGTGCACAGTCGCTTGATCGCCAAGAAATAACCTGTGCACGCACCTCCCCCCCGAAGCCACAAACACCTGTAACTTTTCTCTGTAGGAATGTGAGTGAGACAGTAGAAGTGCTGTGAAAAAGAACAGAGGTCCTGGCAGCAGATCAAATGTCCCCATGTGTTCACAGTCAGCATCAATGCCTGACCTGGATTTCAAGCCTCCCCTTCTCACATCTCTGCATAGCCATTGTCTGATAGTGTGTGTGTGTGTGTGTGTGTGTGTGTGTGTGTGTGTGTGTGTGTGTGTGTGTGTGTGTGTGTGTGTGTGTGTGTGTGTGTGTGTGTGTGTGTGTGTGTGTGTGTGTGTGTTTGTGTGAGAGAGAGAAAGAGTAGACTGGAGTAGTACTGCATGGGAGAAAAGAGTCATTGTAAAGCAAGAAGGAAATGTTCATGAATGAAGGAGACTAGAGACGGGAGCCAGCGCAGTAAGAAAACATCTCCTTTTGTTCACTTTTCTGTTCTCACTTTAAAGTCTAGACTGAAAGTGATGCCTGTCCTGTGTCTTTGGGAAACTTCTGCAAAAGGATTTCTCTTGACAAGCCCATGTAGGTGAGAGACACCAAAATGTGACCTTGGAATCAAATGTCAATGGAAAAACTGATGAAAACAAGTCTACATCAGAACAGAGGGGAAATCATCTCTCTTAGATGTGTGATGCAGAAAAGATTGGCTGATGTGTCTCTTTTATAATTAGATTGTAGGTCGTTACAGCTCTAGATGAAATCAGTGTAAACCACTCACCTGTTTGTTTGTTTGATTGATTGATTGGTTGATTGATTGATTGGTTGTTTGGTTGGTTATTTCATTTGCAGCATTATTTAGAAACTAAAAATACAATTTCCACCACACAAGTTTGTGGGGCGGGGTCTGGTCCTTTTGGTGCTGATGCAGATTAAGGGGCAGTTACAGGAATATTTTCATTTAACTATGTTTTATGACAAATAAATTGATTGGATTGTTGGGCCTTGGCGGAGGTAAACGTTCTTCTGAGTGCCAATCTGGTTTTGTAGGATGAATAAAAACTTAAATATACTGCATGCACTATATTGTAAAAAAAGTTTCCAACCATTGTCACGTGTTTATGTTGCCTGGTGTATATTTAGTCGCTCGGCACAGTGGTTTTGTTTTCCTGCCTCCTTGCAATTTATTCTTTACAGCTTCACTCAACCTGGTGATGTTTTCCATCAGGGGAGAGAGAAGCCGCCATTCTCGTCCAAAATTAAGTCAATGCAACACAAAAGTTGAAAAAGGCAACACAAATATGCAGCAGGTTCATTTTGGCACACGGAAAGTCGAAAAGTAGAAACCAGATGTGCAGGAGTCGTCCGCCCACTCAAACACAGTGTTTTCAATTTTACATGTGAAGGAATAACACAACGTGCGAGTACCGACAGGGATGTAAGTATAGTTGACCTACATACTGTCGCTCTTTGTAAGACCTGAGAACACAGACACAGGGGTGGGGGAGGCTGTTTACTGCTCCTCCAGGTGATCATCCTGCATAAAAGTATGCAGGATGGCAGACAGACACGTTACCGTCGACACACGTGTGACACAGCAGCTGTCGTCGACTTTAACAGGGGAAATACCTGAGATGGCAACCTCGAATCAGGGAAGCCCGTTAAAGTCAGCAGTCATGCACGAGTGCATTGCAGGGATAAGGACGTTAACTGGTGCAGTGCACAGCTCTGTTGTCGAAGCATCTCCACTGTTTGAAACCTCCTCAACAGTAGCCCCGTTTTGGAGCGTAGAGTAAATCGACCTATATTCTGGCTTGTATACCTGAAACCTGCCCCCCCTAATTATGGTTCATGCTGAGCACACGGAGCAGAAACATGTAGTTAAACCACTGCACGAGACGAGCACAAACAGAAGTGAACGCTAACAAAATAAACCCGAAACCTGAGAGTTGAATTCAGGTAAAGAGAGACGAGGGCGGGGTGGCTGAGCTGGGAAGGAAATGTTTGAAGTCGGCGTGCGAGGGTGTGACACGAAGAAAATAAGCTCTGTAGGAAAACATACGTCCCAAACAAGCCTCCTTCTTTGCTTTTCATCGCCTCGCTCATTTGCTCGCCTCGCTCCCTGCTGACCCGCTCCCACCAGCCTCGATGCAGCCGGCCGGGCCTGACAGAGCTTCATCTGTAACTCTATGAAAACACTAAAACACACACACACACACACACACACACACACACACACACACACACACACACACACACACACACACACACACACATGCACCCCTGAAATAAAACACACGGCAACACATGCTCAGTCTGTGTTGAGTCCCTCAGTGCTGCTGTCCTGAAACAACATTGGCACAGGTCTCTGGCAGTGCCCAGGAAAAGTTAAGATGGCTTCCAGCTGTAGGTTGTTTTTTTTTTGCTTGTTTTTTCTAAATCCAAATACACGGGCAGCTTGAGGGACTTCGACACAGAAAGAGGGAAACCTGCCTCTTAAAATATTTACACATGACTGCACCTAGGATTACACAGCAAGTGTAACATGCACCTTTTAATTATCACGACTTGATTTCTGCCACAACAAAACACAATCTTCCACTTTCTAACATTCTTAAAGGGATAGTTCTGAATGAAAATTCACTCATTATCTACTCACCACTGTGCCGATGGAGGAGTGGGTGAAGTGTTTGAGTCCACAAAACACTTCAGGAGTCTCAGGGGTAAACAGCGTTGCAGCCAAATCATATACAATTGAAGTAATTGGTGACCGATTCTTCAAACATGAAAAAACTAAACATAAAATGCCTCTAGACCACTCGTGTGGTGTCATTCAAGAATCTGGAAGCCGCAACATTCAAATTTGACTCCAAACGACATCATCTACACAGTGTTCTTAGCCTAAATGTCGTCTGATATCCTCCTAGTTACTGTTGACGCGAGAACTCGTAAGTATCACGATAACTGCAGTTAACCACAGAGGTTGTAATACATGTAAGGATGTTTTGGGGTGTTTTTTGTCTGCATTTATTTGTTTGTTAATAGGATTACACAAAACGAATGGACAGATAACAACGGAACTTGGTGGAAGGAAACCGAATGGGTCAAGAAGAACCCATACAATTTGTTTTCGTGGATCCAAGAATTTTCCCAGTCAGGAACTCATTTCTGCGATTATTTCAACACCATGTGATCACAAAAACATCATCCACTGTGACTAAATACTGAGAAGGTTTGTAAATGTTTAATGTAACTTGATTCATTGGATTTTTTTTGTGTTCTGAATTCACAGGTTTATACTCTTGTTTAAAGTATTTTGTTTTTGTTTTTATCAGGTCGATCTTCACCCTGTGACATTTGTTGAAACCATATTCTTCTCAACAATAATCTGCTTCAGTCCATTTACTCAGACGAGGGGGGGCACTGACTGGTACCTGCTGTGTAATGAAAGGCCTTCATTATCTTCACATATAAGAACATTAACATTAAAAAGCGCGTGTTGAGGAAACAGTAGAAAAGTGATCAGTGCAGTAACATGAAGGTCACTGTGGCTGAGAGCAGCCACCGTTGCTTTGGTGAACTGAGTCACTTATTAAATGGTTAATGATTGGCTACATTCTGAAGAGAACACAATGCAAACTTTAATAATTGATATGGTTTCTGGTTTCTCCAAAACAAAGTTTCCATGGTGACTCACAGGAAGGAAATAACAACAGTGAATCATACAAAGGGAGGAGGGGGTGAAAAATGGGAAAACACAGACATGCATGTTTATCTTTTTATACTCATGACACAAAATGGCCACTACCCTAAACATAAACACTTTTACTATTTTGCAAAACAAGCATTGGAGCCTCTCGTCCACATGCAAATGGCCTTAGAACTGAAATCTTTACAAATATCCTCCAAAGTGCAGATTTTCTAAACCCTGGTTTCTGTTTTTCTGTGTTTACACGTAAAAGGGAGTGTTTGGGAAACGATGACGTCACAACTTACCGTTGCTTTGTGTATATCATAGCACTTTAGGCCACGCGCCAGAAAGGTGATGAAACAGATGTCAAATAACTACGAACAAAGCTGCTATTGTTGTGGTTACGAAGTTACTACGGCCCAAGGTAAACAAGCATGCTCTCAATGTTCCTCTCTGGTATTTGACAGATCGTTGATGTACATTGTATCCCCACCTACTGGCCTGGTATGCTTGTTTTGAGCATTTGCGTTTGTGTTTTGGATGGAGATATTTTTCAAACGAAGGTCGTGTGGACTGAGATTCTTTTAAAAATTGAAGGGGTAAATATCCATTCAAAATAATATCCACAGTAGTGTAGACAAGGCATATATGTCCAACCACAATCCTAATCCTCACCTGAACACAACTCCAAACCTAACACAAAGTCTGAACCCTCAAAAGCCCTTTAAATGAAATGTTCTTAACCAAACACACACACACACACACACACACACACACACACACACACACACACACACACACACACACACACACACACACACACAAATATCTCAAGGCAATCCTTAAGTCTGGCACTCAAAGTGGGTCACATAGCTCTGTGCTGTGTTTGCACCGGGTCTGCACCTCACTACTCACTCTGTCAGTCTCAGGAGACAAATAAACTAGTTCAGGTAAACTGGGGTAAACGTCCCTACAGGGGGAATACACTGGTGATACTTGTAGAATAAAAACATAACAACAAAATACATCACCTCCTGTCAAAAAGTGTGTGTTTGTGTGTGTGTCTGCATGCTCTCTACACTCCAGCAGTTTTGATAAATGAATAATAAAAAAGTAATAATCTAAAGTAAGCCACTGCAAACAAAAACCTGTCACACAAACATAATAATGACCGATCAACTGCAGTATAAGTACTTACAGATACAAATGATGTGAAGACACACAAGAAATGTTCTAATTATATAAATTTGTAAGAGGAGAAGTTTCTAAAATGTTCTTGGGTGGTTTGTCGCTGAGTTTTGGGGCTGTCGTGTTTTATTTGTCTATATTCGATCATGTGATCAACACGACTACTAATGCCGTCATATACCTTTAAAATATCACCTATGGAAAGGTCACATCGTCTTGTGAGATGAAATGAGACAGACGGAGGTGCCCTGTTCTACCCTGATGTGACCCCTATGGAAGTTTGCAGTGTTGAACAACAACACCTGCTGGAAGCAATGTTTTAATGAAAAACAGGCACGTCTGTCAGACAAAACCAGAGATAAAGCTGAATGAATTAATATAGTTAAGCCTCTCTTCCTCTCATCTGCCCTCACATGTATTACACATGATGGCAGCAGCTATACTTCACAGAAGCAGATATCTCAGAATTAACCTGTTCAGTTGATGGTGATTTTCAATTCTGCAAACTCGTAAACTACACCACATCGACTCCTGTGATATAATTGCAGGTAAATTTCCTGAATTCCTAGTAGGCTTCTTGGATTCCTGAAAGTTCCTGTGGTCCAGAAAGGTCATCTCAACCCGGAGTGATACGCAAACACACACCCACATGCATGAATAATAACACAACACAAGGTGTGGACGTGCACACTTGCTCGTGGCAGAGACTGGAGTCACCTTGAAGGTCAACCTGCTGTTTCCTCAGTGGCAACAGCAGACTGACTGACAACATGACAACATGACTTCAGACTGACATCGATGGAGGTTCACCTGCTCTCACGGTGACCTCATACATAATCCATCCAATACTCACAGTCAGTATCGCTGCCTCTCCCTCATCCGTCTTTTGACAGATGAAGATGCAGACGTGTGTGTGTGTGTGTGTGTGTGTGTGTGTGTGTGTGTGTGTGTGTGTGTGTGTGTGCACTACATTCTCTTTATGACTTATCTTGAGTGTAGTAAATGTTTAGAATTAACAATCCCTATATGAATGTTTTGTCATCCCAATGTTCAAAGTGGTCAAACAGTCCATTTGGTGAAGACCATCTACTGAATTAAGATTCTAAACATTTGGGCAAAGTGTCCATTTAGAGTTTTTTTTCATTAATGTCTTATGAGTGATCTATAAAACGTTAATAAATGATTCATTAAATCCATTTAGTGCACCTTGTTAACCTTTTATAAAGAGTCAAACTCACTTTCAAAGCAAAGCTTGAGAAACACAATGAATCGTTGAGCCGGCACTGGAACATGACATCATCCTTCACTGTATGAAGTAACTTCCTGTCTGGTATGTCACTCAGACAGTGCATGAACTGTGAACACTGGATTGGATTGACATGTCTGTAGCAGCGAGGCCTTCCTCAGAACATGAGCAATGCTGGAAATATTCAAGTCACTGACATTTTTTACAAGACAACCAAGGCTGAGAGCAGATTCTCCACAAGTGTACAACACACCACACCCAAGCAGAGGTGAAGGCTGGGGCCAACGCAGCGCAACAATGCAGAAAAATAGAAATGTAAAAAATCCTTATTCATGACGGTTTGAACTAGATTAAACATATATTACAAAAGTAAAGCTGCCATAGACCATATTCACATGGCTTTTCCTCTGAAGCTCTGTTTTCATTCTGATCAGCATCTGAAAATGCAACAAATAGCTCAAATCTCATGTCTATTCGTTGTCTTTTCAGTAACTAACCAAAGACTTTGTCTGATTCTCTGTATTTATGTCCTTTATAAACCTTGATAACAGCATTACATCATTATTCTGTTCATAACCCTCCCTGAGCATGATGTCAGAGGAAAATGGACGCCATGTGGCTATGGTCTATTAAGGCCTGCCAACCCCAAACATGTCTCTTTGGGGAAACCCATCACCTGGCCCCTGCAGGAGAAGGGCTGCTTGTCCCTCTTTGTCCTGACGATTAGTGCTCCCAGCACTTCTTTGTTTCAGTCTTCTGGTGGTTATGTAGCCGCTCGCTTCACATTGTCCCCCCGTGTCGAGGCACAAAACCAAGCGCGCTGGTTTAGCAGCTAACTGCTGCTGTTTGACTGACTAACCATCAGGGAACAAAGCTGCTCTGTACAAAAGATGCACAAAGGCTGCGAGCCTGAAAACCCCAGAGGGCACAAGAACGTGGGGCAGAGGGCAAACACACACACATGTACACACTTACAGTATATGGATAAAGGCAAAGGTGTACACACACATCTCACATGCACATGCACTGACACGTGGGGATGAGGGGTCATGCAACAGGCAGCAGAAATGCACAGCAGAGTGATGCTGAAACAATCCAACATTTATACATGTGAGACTCATCACACACTCAGCAGTTCTCCGTTAATAGTTTATTTTATTTCTGGAGAGTTAGGAATCTTATCAAACTTGTATTTTAACCAGAAGCTAATAACACATTTTTCACATTTTCATGAATAAACACAAAACAGTTTTTGTGATATTGGTAAAAAATAGAATCTGCCGTCTCTGTGTGTTTGCTGTGACGTTTCTCACATTTCAACACAATCCCAAAACAAATGATATATGCATCAATGTTATTTTGTGGTGAATTAAAAAAAATTAAGAGAACTAAATTTACTGGTGGAATACAGGCACTGGCTTCCACTGTGTCTCTAATGCAGCACATCAATGGACATTTTAAAGTTCCACCTGGTTTGTCCTCCACGTTAATGCCCCTGATGAGACGCCCGCAGGAAAACTTAAGAGTCTGATGTCTGCATTTTAATGTGACCCATTATTATTTGATCTTGAATCAGTTGAATATTCCTCCTCTAAGGTTTTTTATCTTGAATATGCAAAAGCTTGGCACATGTACACAAACTGTAGTCAAATGAGTAAGACAACACACGAGCCGGACGTCAAATTGAAACATCATCAGCAGTAACGATTATGTATATATATATATATATATTATATTTATCATGGGAAATTGAATGTGTCTATGTGTGTTTTGGATAAACACGATGGAAGATGTGCTCATCCTGACGACCGGGACCTGCCGCAGAATAGTCCAAAACTGTTTGAGTGCTGATTCCCTTATTCAGACAGCCAAAGCCAACACACATACACACACATGCATACAGTAAAATGCTCACAGCAGGGTTCGGTGGCATCCTACACGTGTGGATCTGCAGATTCAAACACAATCACATTGCTGCTTTTTAGGCTTGTGTGTGTGTGTGTGTGTGTGTGTGTGTGTGTGTGCAGTGTGGTGACTGAGTCTCTGTGCAACCGACTGCTGCTCGCAGGTGAGGCCAACCCACAGCAAGCCGGGTCAACACACATACGCACATGCACACACAAACACACACACACAGCTCCTCTTGTACTTGATTTAGCTGGTGTTAGAACCAAAGCAATGATTCATAAAAAGATGGGGCTGATCTTTTTTTCATATATTCTACTTTATTACTTATTATTTAGAAACTGTTTTATATTGTTTATGCCACTATCCCTCACATTCACTGTAATGTATATTTTTCGACCCAACTTTTTCTTCTTTTTGTCCCACACAAGAGTTTGGTCTCGACCCCTGACCGAAACCCCCAAACCCTAACAGCCACAGACCTAACCCGCCACCTCTCCCTTGACCTTAACCTCAAGCTAATACAAACAAAGTAAGAAAAAGATAATAATAAAAAGTCTAAGCAATTTAAATAAATGCACATTCATCAAAGGCATCATACACATATATCCATAAATACTGAGGTAGACAGTTAAAATGTATATAGTGGTTAAAGGGACTGTGCAAAAACAAATAGTGTGCATATAGTCCGTTGGGCAAAAAAAACAAACTACCAATTTGTGTCCCCTCAACTTGAAAGTGATGGATGGAGTGGAGCAAATACTCAACATTTATCCTGGGTGTGGTGCCAGACAAAAACACATTTGTGAGCAGGCCTGGATCTACACTGCTCCAAGTTTTAAAGAGCGTCTCACGATAGGAAATTCAACCAAACCTTGCTATAATAATAATAACTAGGGCTACGTTGTAGCACTAACGGGCCCGAGCACACGCATTTCGAAGCATGTTGCGGTTAGTGGAGAGAGCGATCAATGACCAAGCGCACGTCTCCGCGTTGCATGCGTTTTGCGCACTGCGGCACGCGATGTCGATCCTTGCCTGCTAATTGCTCATTACGGTCCACGCTATCAATTGCACATCACACATTTTATGTAAATCGAATGATAGTTGTAAAACAAAGCTTACTTCCTGTTGCCAGTAGGTGGCGCGATCACTATTATTACATACAGACTAATAGATCTGTTCAAGTAGGGGCTCTGATGTAGCGTGAGCAATTTTGTGTCAATTGGAAAACAACTTAATTTTCACACTAATCAGTAGGTGGCGCTATGACCCTGCACTAATATTAATATATGGAGCTGTTCAGGTCAGGATTGTGATCATAGGTCAGCATTTGGGGGCCGGTTGGATAATGCAGTGTGGATTCACAAAGTACTTCCTGTTTCATGGCGATTCAGTAGGTGGCGCTATGACACTGAGGAAATATTGACACATAGAGCTGTTCAGGCTTGGACTCTGATCATGAGACAGAAGTTTGGTAATGATAGGACAATGCACAGTTGAGTTATGACAACATCGTCTCCTTTGGCGAAGTATGAACCTTCGCCGAACCTCAATGTTTACACATTCACAGTCCCTCCCTGATCAGATCCATGTGTCAATATTAACTCGTCGTCAAAGCCCCCCCTGCTGGCGACAGGAAGTGACAGGTTTTATACTTTGATGAACTGCTCCTGGCTGCTTTACAATATACAGCTCAAAAGAGCTCAGTCAAGTCATAGGTCCATGGTCAGAATTGTGACATTTCCTCAAACCGTGTAAATGTTGAGGTGCGGCGAAGGATCATCCTTCGCCAAAGGACATGATGTTGTCATAACTCCAGTGTGCATTGTCCTATCACCGCCAAACTTCTGTCTCGTGATCAGAGTCCAAGCCTGAACAGCTCTGTGTCAATATTTCCTCACTGTCATAGCGCCACCCACTGATTCGCCATAAAACAGGAAGTACTTCGTAAATTCAATCCGTATTTGTATTTTTTTTTGGACGAACAGACGGACGGATTTTAAATTAAATTTTTTCGTCCGTCTGTCTGTCCGTATTTAAAAAATTTTTTGACGGACAGACGGACGGACGTTAATGAAAGTAAGCTTTGTTTTACAACTATCATTCGATTTACATGTAATTCTCACAGGTGATCTGCAATTGATTGCGTGGACCGTAATGCGCAATTAGTAGACAAGGATCGACGTCGCGTGACAGACGCAGGAAGTGAAGCGTTTATCCTTCCCGCAGTGTGCAAAACACATGCAACGCGGAGCCGTGTGCCCGGTCGCCGATCGCTCTCTCCACCAACCGCAACAGGTCCCGAGTTGTGTGTGCTCGGGCCCGTTCAGTGCTACAACGTAGCCCAGACTAGCACCACAGAACTTTTGTACGTCTGCGCGGAAACACACATGCAGGTGATGAGTTGCAGTAAGGAAGCTGTAAACGGACGATGCTGCAACTAAACACAAGACTGAGGATTATTTGTAATGATACAGGTGTCATTCATTTGAAAAATGTCGAAAAACAAGTTCAACAGCCGGTTTGCTTTAGTAAATTAACAACCTGGGAACTCCTGGAGACTTTGGCTTGGTTGTCCTCTGTGCAGTGTTTTGGTTTTTTTGACCTGAAGGCAGCACCACAAACAAAACTTATTTCCCCAATGGTGACCTGAGTGTGATGGTTCCGTCCTTTTTATGAATCGATATCAGATCATTTAAATTGAAGATACATTTTAATCAGAGAATATTTGTTTCTAACCCAGCACTATGTCCCGCTGGCAGATAATGGAAATCTCCTGCCACCACTTCCTGCTGTTACCACATTTTGCATTGCACGTCACATAATGTAATGATGTCATCATTGCTGTATAATGAGCTGAAAGACAGAGCTATTTTAGTTTTCCACAGGATGTCAGTTTTCAGCGGGTTCAATCCAAACTGTGCATGTGTGGAAAGTTCTGGTAACAATAACATTTTTCTAATATGGGTGAAGGGACCCTTTAATTTGTAACCTTCACGGCAGCGGATCCTTTACTAAAAGTCGTGATTGTGCTCCAAGCTTTTGCTTTGAGTGGCCGATGTAAATCTTGTCAGTAGCAGCTGACATGTTTCTCTTCCTCTGGACAGACTTGATGAATGTTCACCTTTAAACTCCACTCAGGAGTTTGTGGTAGACGACTCTTCCTGGAAACACTGCATAAACACACGATGTGTTAACCGTAGCCCATCATTCTCCCTTAGTCAAAAACCACAACAGCATGTGACCACAGGCGTAAAAACACTCCCTGGGAAAGTATCTGTCGTCCAGTTCCAAGAGAAATACAACAAACTACAGGAGCGAGGAGCCTTGGAGCCCTCCAAGGCTCCTCGCTCCTGTAGTTTGTTTTTTCTTTTAATTTCCCAGATGACAACAGAAGGAGAACCTCTGAGGAGTGTGTGGGGAACTCCAGTTGGTCTGGTGTGTTTTTGGATGTGGGACAGTGGGTGGAAACACACAAACACGCTGCTCAAGAATGTAAACTCAAGTAACAGTTTCCCATCAGGCCTTGGCACCGACGAAAAAGAGTAGCGTGACTAATTAATGAGCTTTGGCCTGATGTGTTACGGTACGTCTCCTGGGAAATGCTCGACTGACACTTAACAGGGAAATGAAAGAAGTCCTACAGCACACTGGTGTCATCCCAGTGTCCGGAAGCCCTCAATTTGAAATTCGACTCGAAAGGGCATCATTTATACCAGGTTTTTAGCGTTCCCACGTGGATCACAGCAGACATTTACTCTAAAAACATTTAAAGGTAAATTACCTTGTTTTGATACAAACTAGCCAAAGGTATCTTGAGGTGCTTTAGTTTCACTCCAACAGACAATAAGCTTTTGTGGCCGCAGACTATCGTGTAGATGACACTGCTCACGAACCTGGCTCTGATCCAGACGCTCACAAGGTACTCTCTGCATGTGTGTGTTTGCGTGAGCTTGTGTAGGCGATCTGTGTCCTCTGGGAGGGACACACAACACCACCAGTGATCACTGAAAGTAGCTGTTGTGAGGACGTGGCGTGGGAACAGCTAATTAATGCACAGCCACCAGATGACCAGAACCTTTCTTTTCTGTCTTTCATGTCTTTCTTTAAGTTTTTAACGTGTGACACGAAGAAAACGTGCGCAAACACTGATGCACCGTGAATAAAATAACCAAATAAATAATTAGCAAATATGTTTGAAATACTAATGGAATAAAATATGAGAAAACCAATAGATCTAAGCCAACATTGATCAGCATTGCCCTTCACAACCAAAGCCTCTCTCTTAAGTTTTCGTCTCTTTATTTAAGAGCGTGGTCTTTCAGTTTGATAGCAGGACTTATTTCACGTACAGATTCTGTAATGCTTTAACAGAAAAGAAGAAATAATCCGAGCGCAGACGTTTCCCACAGGCCGATGCAGCATGAGCATGAGGAGAAGAGCTAAAGCTGGAGCGCCTGTAATCTGTCCAAGCAACAAAATATCTTGAGTGCAAGCGCACAGATTGAGCTCATGTAGAGCAAATCTAAGCACAAGCAGGATGTTTGAGTGAAAGCATAAAATCTGAATAAGTCCTGCTCTCAAAATGAAAAGACAACGCTCTTTAATAAAGAGAGGAAAAAAACGTCTATACTCGCAGGCATACACACACACACACACACACACACAGACACACACACACACACACACACACACACACACACACACACACACACACACACACACACACACACACACACATTTACGGTATCTAAATCCAGTTACCTTGTGTGCTCAAATTCTTGACTTAACTTGGAAATACATTGTGTGACCCTGTAGTTAACAATTTTTCCATTTAATCTGCTTTTATTTTGTGTGTCTCTGTCCCTGAGACGAGCTGGTGTGCATGTTTCACAGGTTTTATTCAATAACCGTCAGGGGGCTTTAAATGAAATTGTCGTTCCTTATCTAACCTGATTTGTGGTCATTGGTGACAGGAAGTAACATGGTGAAAAGACGAAGGGAGGACATTGAGTTAGACTGTCTGACGTATAAGGTGGACAACCTCTGTCTCATGCCTTAAATCAGCATTAAATAAAAAACGTCACCCTCCCCTTAACATAGAGGTTACTACATAGGCTGAACAATAATACTGCACCAGTAACTCAGAGCAAAACAAAGGTGCTCTCAGCCACATCTGCGCCCTCCCTTCATGTTCTCACCGAGGTGGCGCCTACACAGCCAGAGGAAAGGAAAATCCAAATAAGATCTTTTCTTTGTCTTGCCCTTTTCTCCTTAACATAACTTGTCTCAATTTAAAAATCAATTAGAGATTTAAACAATTTCTTTCCCTTAAATATCGCCTTTTCCTCTTGTCTCTGATCCTCATTTAAGATCCTAAAATCTCTTAAAAAGTCTCCCTCCACTATAATCTTAATTAGTCCCAAATAATGAGCTTCTTGAGATAAAATAAACTGTATTGGCTTGTTAGTGATCGAATTCAATTCTAGAGAAAACTCTGAGAAGCCATCGAGCTCAGCAGAAGGTCTTGGTCAGAATCATTTCTCTTGAATTGATCTCATCTCGATATTTTGAGATGAATAAACTAAAATATTAAATATTTGCCGAGCAGTGGCCGTCCACAGCTCATCCTGTAGGTAAAATGCTCTGTCTTTCATTTCAAAAAACATTTAAAAGATACAAAGTAATTGTTTGTGCATGTGATAAATTAAAGTAATTGTTTTACAAATATTTTGTCTGATGCCGTCTCTTGTTATTGTTACACACACGTGTGTATCGGTTCATTCACCAGCCGCCTGACGAGTCATCATGATGAGTTTGGGTCAGGCCACCAGCCACAGCATCACATGGTGGATGTGACCTTTCCATTTCTACAGAGCCCTGACTTCCTCTGCCTGTTGGTATGTAAGCATTAAGACCAGGAGTCTGGTTCAAGGTGGTGGCAGGTCACTGAGTGCAACCTTTTCACTTCATTATAAACTGCAAGTCTTATACATTGTTTATGATGAAGTTTTAAACTGAGACTGTCCAGGTGAAGAAATGTCATTGCACAGATTCCTGCTGGTTCCTTTTCGGAAGATATTTACGCTTGAACTTAAAGTTGAAATTACAGACGATAAGTTACAGGTTTTTTCAGCGGGAAAACCTCCAGACTTCTGTGCATGTCTGAAAACAGTTTGAGTAGAGGAGAGCACAACATGATACACGTGTGCATTTGGAGAATGACACTGCTGCACATTGGTTTTTATTTTGACAATTTCTATGTGTTGTGATATGATGTATATGTGATGACACACCCACAGCCTGAAATAAACTGCATCCTGTACAAAATCACATCCAAAACAGTGTGGGCCCAGACCAACTGTTTAAATAAATACACACACTCAGACAAACACACACACACACACACACCCTCACACACAGAGTATATATGTTTAGACACATTCCTCTAAATCTCTCACAAGCACCAGCCCACATTCCTCCGGACCACTTTCAAACGTACCAACACATAATGTACAGGAGATGTGTGCACAGAAATACAAAACACACACACGCAGGTTAATGGTGATGTTTACACAAGGATCAGGCGAAGAGGAGGAAACAGTCAAGGCTGTCTGGAGACGGCAGAAAGGTCCCGGACAGGATTAAGGTGAGAAATGTCAGTTTGCACTTCAAACTGCAGCTGGAGGTTCACACAACAGACTGTTTCCTACCCAGATGGAAAATGTTGCAGGAAGAGTCCTGACAGCAGACATCCTCTCATCTTTGTGACCAAAACAAACTCAATGTATTTGTGTATATATCAGTGTTACGATGGTAAATAACTGCACCAGCCAAAGTCTTCTTATTAAAAATCGGACGCTAGCCAAACCATCAAAGGTACATTCTCAGACAGAGAAGTAAGAGGGTCAATGTGATGAGATTATATCTTTTTCTTTCTTGCTTCGTATTCTCCCTGTGCTCCCCCTGTCTGTGTCTCCTCTCTGCGGCAAACACAGCTGAGATGTGGGCATACAACCAAAATGTGTGTGTGTGTGTGTTGGAAGCTCTGCCAACCTGAACCTGCTGACCTGCAGCTCAGACCTCAGTTGGTTCTTACTGTGCAGATGAGCAGAATGTCACAAACACAAACTGGTGTGTTGGTTTTTAGTAACACACCTCGATTCAGGTGTATGTACAACATCAAACTTAAGGTTTAACAATATCACACTAGTTTCTCACAAGATCCACGTGGTGACTGAAGCGGCCATGTTTGACAGAGTGATTTAAGAGGTGATTCGGCAAGATTCAATTTAAAATGTCAAATGTCTCCTGGATATTGTTAACAAAAGAGCAAGGCGGTTTTATTTATAGAGCACTTTTTGTACAAAGAGGAAGATTCAATGTGCTGGAGAGGGATTTTCAAGCAAAGGAAAAGAGAAGAATAAAAGAGGAAAAGACATTAAAAGAGGTAATAGAATAAAAAAAATTATAACATCTGTAAAAAAATAAAAAGATAAGTTCAAGGAGTAAAATAATAAAAATAAAACTGATAGAAATGTGTAAAATCATAATCACCGTATGACCTTAGATTTTTTAGAAGATGGAGTGAAAACAAAACAGCATGATCGAGAAGTATGAGAGAAGTATAGTCACAATTTTTTTTATATTATTTTAAATTTAAAACACAATATGAAAACGCAGTAGAATCTCTGAGATTTTAAAGGACACTTCCCTTGTAAGTCAAATCACCATCAAACACCCAGGAACTCCTTGCTGTTTCTCAATTCAATTATTTTTCAGAGAGAGTCTTTACAATCAGGTTTTATAAATCTTGGAAAGAGAGCAAATAAGGAACCAGATTTTAACTGTGCTGTCTTTCATTATGCAAGGTCTCTATTTAAATATTTGATCGGCCTTGCTGCTCGGCCTCTCATGTAAACACATGCAGAGGCTGCAGAGCTGCAGGGGATCAACCAGAGCAGCTTCAGGCGACGACTGTAAAGTTTCAATCCGTAAAACAAAAAGAGCAACCACCTGATTAATACTGCAAAGAAATGGCACCCACATCTCATCTGTAATGATTTTTTGTGTTTGCTTTATTCTATATGATATATGACACCTGTTAATTCCTCTGTTTTATCTTTCTCTATATTTCACCTCTCTTTTTTTAAAGACCCAATATTTTCATGAAAGCCCTTCTAGTTTTAGTAAAAATCTGTTCAGTGCTACAACGTAGCCCAGACTAGCACCACAGAACTTTTGTACGTCTGCGCGGAAACACACATGCAGGTGATGAGTTGCAGTAAGGAAGCTGTAAACGGACGATGCTGCAACTAAACACAAGACTGAGGATTATTTGTAATGATACAGGTGTCATTCATTTGAAAAATGTCGAAAAACAAGTTCAACAGCCGGTTTGCTTTAGTAAATTAACAACCTGGGAACTCCTGGAGACTTTGGCTTGGTTGTCCTCTGTGCAGTGTTTTGGTTTTTTTGACCTGAAGGCAGCACCACAAACAAAACTTATTTCCCCAATGGTGACCTGAGTGTGATGGTTCCGTCCTTTTTATGAATCGATATCAGATCATTTAAATTGAAGATACATTTTAATCAGAGAATATTTGTTTCTAACCCAGCACTATGTCCCGCTGGCAGATAATGGAAATCTCCTGCCACCACTTCCTGCTGTTACCACATTTTGCATTGCACGTCACATAATGTAATGATGTCATCATTGCTGTATAATGAGCTGAAAGACAGAGCTATTTTAGTTTTCCACAGGATGTCAGTTTTCAGCGGGTTCAATCCAAACTGTGCATGTGTGGAAAGTTCTGGTAACAATAACATTTTTCTAATATGGGTGAAGGGACCCTTTAATTTGTAACCTTCACGGCAGCGGATCCTTTACTAAAAGTCGTGATTGTGCTCCAAGCTTTTGCTTTGAGTGGCCGATGTAAATCTTGTCAGTAGCAGCTGACATGTTTCTCTTCCTCTGGACAGACTTGATGAATGTTCACCTTTAAACTCCACTCAGGAGTTTGTGGTAGACGACTCTTCCTGGAAACACTGCATAAACACACGATGTGTTAACCGTAGCCCATCATTCTCCCTTAGTCAAAAACCACAACAGCATGTGACCACAGGCGTAAAAACACTCCCTGGGAAAGTATCTGTCGTCCAGTTCCAAGAGAAATACAACAAACTACAGGAGCGAGGAGCCTTGGAGCCCTCCAAGGCTCCTCGCTCCTGTAGTTTGTTTTTTCTTTTAATTTCCCAGATGACAACAGAAGGAGAACCTCTGAGGAGTGTGTGGGGAACTCCAGTTGGTCTGGTGTGTTTTTGGATGTGGGACAGTGGGTGGAAACACACAAACACGCTGCTCAAGAATGTAAACTCAAGTAACAGTTTCCCATCAGGCCTTGGCACCGACGAAAAAGAGTAGCGTGACTAATTAATGAGCTTTGGCCTGATGTGTTACGGTACGTCTCCTGGGAAATGCTCGACTGACACTTAACAGGGAAATGAAAGAAGTCCTACAGCACACTGGTGTCATCCCAGTGTCCGGAAGCCCTCAATTTGAAATTCGACTCGAAAGGGCATCATTTATACCAGGTTTTTAGCGTTCCCACGTGGATCACAGCAGACATTTACTCTAAAAACATTTAAAGGTAAATTACCTTGTTTTGATACAAACTAGCCAAAGGTATCTTGAGGTGCTTTAGTTTCACTCCAACAGACAATAAGCTTTTGTGGCCGCAGACTATCGTGTAGATGACACTGCTCACGAACCTGGCTCTGATCCAGACGCTCACAAGGTACTCTCTGCATGTGTGTGTTTGCGTGAGCTTGTGTAGGCGATCTGTGTCCTCTGGGAGGGACACACAACACCACCAGTGATCACTGAAAGTAGCTGTTGTGAGGACGTGGCGTGGGAACAGCTAATTAATGCACAGCCACCAGATGACCAGAACCTTTCTTTTCTGTCTTTCATGTCTTTCTTTAAGTTTTTAACGTGTGACACGAAGAAAACGTGCGCAAACACTGATGCACCGTGAATAAAATAACCAAATAAATAATTAGCAAATATGTTTGAAATACTAATGGAATAAAATATGAGAAAACCAATAGATCTAAGCCAACATTGATCAGCATTGCCCTTCACAACCAAAGCCTCTCTCTTAAGTTTTCGTCTCTTTATTTAAGAGCGTGGTCTTTCAGTTTGATAGCAGGACTTATTTCACGTACAGATTCTGTAATGCTTTAACAGAAAAGAAGAAATAATCCGAGCGCAGACGTTTCCCACAGGCCGATGCAGCATGAGCATGAGGAGAAGAGCTAAAGCTGGAGCGCCTGTAATCTGTCCAAGCAACAAAATATCTTGAGTGCAAGCGCACAGATTGAGCTCATGTAGAGCAAATCTAAGCACAAGCAGGATGTTTGAGTGAAAGCATAAAATCTGAATAAGTCCTGCTCTCAAAATGAAAAGACAACGCTCTTTAATAAAGAGAGGAAAAAAACGTCTATACTCGCAGGCATACACACACACACACACACACACACACACACACACACACACACACACACACACACACACACACACACACACACACACACACACACACACACATTTACGGTATCTAAATCCAGTTACCTTGTGTGCTCAAATTCTTGACTTAACTTGGAAATACATTGTGTGACCCTGTAGTTAACAATTTTTCCATTTAATCTGCTTTTATTTTGTGTGTCTCTGTCCCTGAGACGAGCTGGTGTGCATGTTTCACAGGTTTTATTCAATAACCGTCAGGGGGCTTTAAATGAAATTGTCGTTCCTTATCTAACCTGATTTGTGGTCATTGGTGACAGGAAGTAACATGGTGAAAAGACGAAGGGAGGACATTGAGTTAGACTGTCTGACGTATAAGGTGGACAACCTCTGTCTCATGCCTTAAATCAGCATTAAATAAAAAACGTCACCCTCCCCTTAACATAGAGGTTACTACATAGGCTGAACAATAATACTGCACCAGTAACTCAGAGCAAAACAAAGGTGCTCTCAGCCACATCTGCGCCCTCCCTTCATGTTCTCACCGAGGTGGCGCCTACACAGCCAGAGGAAAGGAAAATCCAAATAAGATCTTTTCTTTGTCTTGCCCTTTTCTCCTTAACATAACTTGTCTCAATTTAAAAATCAATTAGAGATTTAAACAATTTCTTTCCCTTAAATATCGCCTTTTCCTCTTGTCTCTGATCCTCATTTAAGATCCTAAAATCTCTTAAAAAGTCTCCCTCCACTATAATCTTAATTAGTCCCAAATAATGAGCTTCTTGAGATAAAATAAACTGTATTGGCTTGTTAGTGATCGAATTCAATTCTAGAGAAAACTCTGAGAAGCCATCGAGCTCAGCAGAAGGTCTTGGTCAGAATCATTTCTCTTGAATTGATCTCATCTCGATATTTTGAGATGAATAAACTAAAATATTAAATATTTGCCGAGCAGTGGCCGTCCACAGCTCATCCTGTAGGTAAAATGCTCTGTCTTTCATTTCAAAAAACATTTAAAAGATACAAAGTAATTGTTTGTGCATGTGATAAATTAAAGTAATTGTTTTACAAATATTTTGTCTGATGCCGTCTCTTGTTATTGTTACACACACGTGTGTATCGGTTCATTCACCAGCCGCCTGACGAGTCATCATGATGAGTTTGGGTCAGGCCACCAGCCACAGCATCACATGGTGGATGTGACCTTTCCATTTCTACAGAGCCCTGACTTCCTCTGCCTGTTGGTATGTAAGCATTAAGACCAGGAGTCTGGTTCAAGGTGGTGGCAGGTCACTGAGTGCAACCTTTTCACTTCATTATAAACTGCAAGTCTTATACATTGTTTATGATGAAGTTTTAAACTGAGACTGTCCAGGTGAAGAAATGTCATTGCACAGATTCCTGCTGGTTCCTTTTCGGAAGATATTTACGCTTGAACTTAAAGTTGAAATTACAGACGATAAGTTACAGGTTTTTTCAGCGGGAAAACCTCCAGACTTCTGTGCATGTCTGAAAACAGTTTGAGTAGAGGAGAGCACAACATGATACACGTGTGCATTTGGAGAATGACACTGCTGCACATTGGTTTTTATTTTGACAATTTCTATGTGTTGTGATATGATGTATATGTGATGACACACCCACAGCCTGAAATAAACTGCATCCTGTACAAAATCACATCCAAAACAGTGTGGGCCCAGACCAACTGTTTAAATAAATACACACACTCAGACAAACACACACACACACACACACCCTCACACACAGAGTATATATGTTTAGACACATTCCTCTAAATCTCTCACAAGCACCAGCCCACATTCCTCCGGACCACTTTCAAACGTACCAACACATAATGTACAGGAGATGTGTGCACAGAAATACAAAACACACACACGCAGGTTAATGGTGATGTTTACACAAGGATCAGGCGAAGAGGAGGAAACAGTCAAGGCTGTCTGGAGACGGCAGAAAGGTCCCGGACAGGATTAAGGTGAGAAATGTCAGTTTGCACTTCAAACTGCAGCTGGAGGTTCACACAACAGACTGTTTCCTACCCAGATGGAAAATGTTGCAGGAAGAGTCCTGACAGCAGACATCCTCTCATCTTTGTGACCAAAACAAACTCAATGTATTTGTGTATATATCAGTGTTACGATGGTAAATAACTGCACCAGCCAAAGTCTTCTTATTAAAAATCGGACGCTAGCCAAACCATCAAAGGTACATTCTCAGACAGAGAAGTAAGAGGGTCAATGTGATGAGATTATATCTTTTTCTTTCTTGCTTCGTATTCTCCCTGTGCT
Source organism: Hippoglossus hippoglossus (assembly GCF_009819705.1). NCBI lineage: Eukaryota > Metazoa > Chordata > Actinopteri > Pleuronectiformes > Pleuronectidae > Hippoglossus > Hippoglossus hippoglossus. The sequence goes on along the minus strand of NC_047171.1, from coordinate 8,313,964 downwards.
CCCCCTGTCTGTGTCTCCTCTCTGCGGCAAACACAGCTGAGATGTGGGCATACAACCAAAATGTGTGTGTGTGTGTGTTGGAAGCTCTGCCAACCTGAACCTGCTGACCTGCAGCTCAGACCTCAGTTGGTTCTTACTGTGCAGATGAGCAGAATGTCACAAACACAAACTGGTGTGTTGGTTTTTAGTAACACACCTCGATTCAGGTGTATGTACAACATCAAACTTAAGGTTTAACAATATCACACTAGTTTCTCACAAGATCCACGTGGTGACTGAAGCGGCCATGTTTGACAGAGTGATTTAAGAGGTGATTCGGCAAGATTCAATTTAAAATGTCAAATGTCTCCTGGATATTGTTAACAAAAGAGCAAGGCGGTTTTATTTATAGAGCACTTTTTGTACAAAGAGGAAGATTCAATGTGCTGGAGAGGGATTTTCAAGCAAAGGAAAAGAGAAGAATAAAAGAGGAAAAGACATTAAAAGAGGTAATAGAATAAAAAAAATTATAACATCTGTAAAAAAATAAAAAGATAAGTTCAAGGAGTAAAATAATAAAAATAAAACTGATAGAAATGTGTAAAATCATAATCACCGTATGACCTTAGATTTTTTAGAAGATGGAGTGAAAACAAAACAGCATGATCGAGAAGTATGAGAGAAGTATAGTCACAATTTTTTTTATATTATTTTAAATTTAAAACACAATATGAAAACGCAGTAGAATCTCTGAGATTTTAAAGGACACTTCCCTTGTAAGTCAAATCACCATCAAACACCCAGGAACTCCTTGCTGTTTCTCAATTCAATTATTTTTCAGAGAGAGTCTTTACAATCAGGTTTTATAAATCTTGGAAAGAGAGCAAATAAGGAACCAGATTTTAACTGTGCTGTCTTTCATTATGCAAGGTCTCTATTTAAATATTTGATCGGCCTTGCTGCTCGGCCTCTCATGTAAACACATGCAGAGGCTGCAGAGCTGCAGGGGATCAACCAGAGCAGCTTCAGGCGACGACTGTAAAGTTTCAATCCGTAAAACAAAAAGAGCAACCACCTGATTAATACTGCAAAGAAATGGCACCCACATCTCATCTGTAATGATTTTTTGTGTTTGCTTTATTCTATATGATATATGACACCTGTTAATTCCTCTGTTTTATCTTTCTCTATATTTCACCTCTCTTTTTTTAAAGACCCAATATTTTCATGAAAGCCCTTCTAGTTTTAGTAAAAATCTGTATATGATTAATTGGCTCTGGGTTTTTTCTAGGATTGATTTTAAGATTGTATTGAAGACTTCTCTGCCTGGCCTGGCCTCAGGCTGTATCTCTGATCTCTTAACTCCCTATTTATTGCCATCTTTGGACAAGGGCTTGCTGTCACTGCCTGGTTCAAGGCTGACAATAACCTGAGGAAATAAGGCCGTCTGAGTCTGTGTCTTTGTTAAAATCATACTTTTTTTAGGAGGCGTATTCCTGAACCTACGTGCCATTTATCACACTGGAAAGTGCTCTATAAGCTATTATCACTATTAGTTGCATCTGACAGCTATTTTCAATTTATCTAGTTAATGTGTATCTGTCCATAATCAATAATTAGTGAAATAAGGATCAGATGTGGCTCATTGTCTCTGTCACACTCATGCAGGTGATGTCACAGTAACAGGAGCATAAATCAATAATTGATACCTGCTCACATTACAGCACAGGCGCTGATCTGTGATGGCACCCGGGGGAAGGTGTGACATCAGGCTGTTTGTTGGTGGCACTGACATCTGCTGTGCGTGGAACACATCTATGCTATGGAGACGTCACATGCTCCTAATGACTGAGACACATTACTGTGTGGGTTGTGAAGTGAAACAAAGCATTAGTCACTTATATTACTACAACCACTACTACTACCACAACTAATAATTATTTATTCAACTTTCCTTTATGAACCTACAAGGAGGTTCTCATGGATACTGAGCAAAAACTCAACTCCTGATTTCACTTTATCCTTCTAACTGCTAGGCCACTGTTTTCCTCGTTTCTACACTGCCTTTATGGACCAGATGCCACACAATGAAAGCAAATGGCGCCCTCTTGTGATCATTTTGTGTCACTACTTTACTCATGATACTTGCATCGCCAAGACACTGGATTATTACAGTTAAAAATACATTCAACAAGAAGTATTGTATTCTGTGAAGTCTGTCCATCTGCAAGCAGTTCCAATCTAATTTGGATTTATTTCAGCAAGGTGGAAGGGTCAGGAGCTGTGCTGTTACTTTTCAAATCTGTCAAAGGTCACACAACAGGATCACATTCCAAGCCCAGTATTTATGCATTAGAAATACACTTAAAAATAATAAAACACCTTATCGTCACAGTATAACACCAAGTGAGTTAAACATCAGGGACATGAATCTCTCTATTTAGGAAGCACAAGTGATTGTGATTCAATTTCCCCTGCTTTGGTGCAACTGAAAGTGACAACAGGTGCATTGGAGAGACAAAAGCAAGACAACCCCCAAAAAGGAATGGTTTCACATGTGCTGGCCACAGACAGTTCTCTCCTTATCCTTCCTGACTGATTCTTCTGCAGGTTGTGAGACACATTGAGTTGCCGTGATGAAATTCACGCAAGTTGGATCAACCTGTAATTTCATGTTTTTACTATGATTGTCGGTGTGGTTTTGAATCCAGCCCTCAACGGGTTGGTGATTGTGTTTTCCATTGACTGTTGTGTAATTTTGTTCAATAGATTATACAATGTACATCAGTAGCGATTTTCAGATTGAATACATTCATTAAAAGATCTAATATATGATTCAAGTGTCATTTGTATATTTATACATGCAACTGATATACACAATGATTTTTACAGCACTGAGAACATGTGATGCTAAGCAGTCATCCATCAATTATCATATTTCAGACAGCAAGTGAAGTCAATAAACTGAATTAGAAGTAGATTGAAAGTGAATAAATAAGTTGAATTGATTTAACTTAATTTTCGACATGAATTGGAAACATTTCTTCTTCAAATTCCAATGATCTGCTCGGGCACCTTCGAAGGAACCATTCCTACAGGTCAGTGGTCACTGTGCATTTACTAACCTGTACCTTTGGCTGTTCAAGTGTAGGGAGGCGAAAGTTCACTCAAAACACCACAACAACAGAATAGAAAAAGTGGTGGTACTCATTTTTATTTTCAAATCAAGTCTTTATTGTAGATGGAATTTAATTTGATGCAACCATAAACACAGAGGGCCGATGACGAGGTCAATCTGTATGGATCATTGCTAAAACAGTATGCATAGGAAGAAAATAGCATCTTTCAGTTCGTCAGAGCTTTGCTCAATGTCCTGCCTTTTATTTTCAAATAACAAAACGTGAGACAAAAAAAAAAAATCAAGACACTGCGAAAGCCAAAAAGAAGTTATTAAAATCTGATGTCTGTTTGGATCACCTTGCCTTGGGAGTGGTACTGTGGACTATAACACAAATTTATAAAGAAATTGTGTATGTGTAAGAATGTTTCTGTTCAGGCATGATGCAAAATACTGATCTTCGGTCTGCTCCTGGGGCCGTTTAGGAAGCAGCAGCCAATTGAAATGTATATCCAGGTCATTTACTGCAAGAAAAACAAAACAAATAAAAGGATTACACATCAACCAAGAGCTGCATCTACCTATATTTCTCACAATCATTAATCCACCTACTGCGACGTTAAAATAGGACAAACATTTCAAGGCCTGGTTGTAGTATTGTTGGTTCTGGAGCCAGAAAAATACACAACACTACAAACAAAACTGTGCAACTCCTTATTACATTTAAATTACCCACACAAAAAATGTATGTGACAATTTAGAGGCTAGATCTTTTGACTTAATCTATTGCATCAGAGACTTGTAATTATGTTAATTCCAACTAAAAACGTTGAACCTTTTTTGAACCCGATTCTTTTCCAGTAGTGTCAAAAATACATGCTAATGCAACTACTTACAAATTTCTCAACCTCCAGACCATCTTTGAAGAAAAGCATGAATGGTGTAATGCCATCCTCGCGGTAATCCAGCAGTGCCACCAAGCCGTCTGGGTTCATGGACTCTCCAGTATAAAACTGCAAGGGGAGAAAGACAAAATAAGACTCAATTATCAACAATCAATGGGGATGTTATTAAGACGATAATCAGGAATATGAAGGGCTGGTTTACAATTGACATGTTTAAAAAAATATATATTATCATACCACTATTAATGCACTTAAAAACAGGGTTCTAAAGAAATTCTCTTTTCTTCAGCTGTGCAAGTGCAACTGGCTTTGAATTATACAAGGTTTCTATTGCAAATACAAGTATAAGAACATATTAGACTCAAAAAGCCTAATGAAACGCTTCATATGTAGTAGGTCATATCGAAATAGATTTTTCCTTCATTCTGATTATATTGAGAACAGCCGCATCATGTCTGTTGGGTGCAGTGTAATTCATAGGAGGAAAATGTAATCCTTTCAACACTGACAATAACTGTATATCTAAGTGACCAGTTATCCCGTGTGACTGCTTTAAAACAAGTAGGTACAAATGATTGTTCACAATGTTCCACTGCCGTCAAAATACCTTCCTTTACCCAACTCAGGTTCATCCATTATTGAAAGAACTTAACACATAAGAAACAATGTGTTACATTTTCATATATGAAAACAATGTCTCTATATTTACCTCGTAGTTCTTAATGTTTTTAACAATCCTCTGGACAACCAGTTGCATGCCTTTTGTGAACTCATCCACTTTCTCTGGTTTGTCCTTTTCCAGCTTGGTCTTAAGCCTGTAAAACACAAATACAGTAAAATTGTGAACAATCTTTGCAATGTCAAGATGTAACAAGGGCCCAGAGAGCACTCACCTCTTCATTTTCATGATATGCTGAACTCGTCTCATAATACTTACGATTCACAAAATTATAAACACTCTGCAGGAAGAACTCTCGCTTGTTTTTTTTGCCGATTTATTATTATATTTAATAATGGTCTGCCGCCTCGAGAGTTCACGAAAGCGTATAATGAACAAACGACAAGCACTTCTCATACTAAATTATATATTTTCATTCATTCCGTCCTGGCTCTGCTTGCTCATTTCTCTCTCCCGATTGGAAAATTATGTCATATTGCCCAACCTTAGTGTAAAGTATGGCTGTACGATATTAGGAAAAGATGCGATATACGAAAACGTTGAAAATTGCGATGACAATATGACTTGCGATAAATGAAAAAAGAATGGTTATGTATAAGTTGTTAGTCTTTCTTCTTTTGTTTAACTGCCAACATGGACCCCATATAGGGATGGGCGATATGGAAAAATCAACCGTGCAATTTATGTCACATCAGTCGCTATTGATATACATCACGAATTAAAACAAATCAGTGCCCCTGTGCTGAGGCGCATTGCTCTGCGCAGGTCAACAAGTGACTCTGCTCCTCTGATGTTTTCAATCACTCACATGTAGAACTGATTCTATAAAAAACAGCTTAATTCCAAATCTTCTCCTGCTCTCCATACATGTGGAGTCAGTCTGTGTTTGTGGGTGCCGTTTCTTTTCCCTCAGGTTCTAGGATTATCATAACTAAGCTTCGCAATTCTTGCTGATCCAAATACTAATTAACAAGGTTATTATATAGATAAGCTCTACATGTGAGTGATAAGACCAGAGAACCGCCCAAGGGGAAGCAGCCCTGATATGGTTATAATCAGCCGGCCCTCACTGCTAAAAGTCTGGGAGGAAACACTGTATAGCGTCTTCTTCTGGGTGTAAAGTGTTTTGTTTTCAGAGTATGATGCAACATAGTTACGAGGGAACACAGAAAATAATTCTCTCCACAGCAAGTGACCTTAGAAGACGCCAATACTCACTCCTTCATATATTCCTTAATGTGTTTCAAGTACTGCTTCCTATCATAAGTCGTCTGTTGCAGTTTGTGGTTGAGGATGATGTCCACACCGCTTGAAGTTGCGGAGTCACTAGACTCACACATCTCTTCTGCAGAAGGGTTGGCCCCGAGGAGACTATCATCGATTGAATCTGTCCTGCAGACTCTCTGGAAATGAGAAGGGAGCACAGTTATTCATGAGAATAGGATAGATGGTTAGGCAGGCAAGGATACCTTCACTCGTTCCATTAAAAAAAAAAAAAGATTTACGCAAGTAGGTATGGATTTTATATATGGACTGTATATTGGGATGGACGACGTGGGTCATCAAAAAAGTATTTTAAAGATGGTTTCTGCTGTGGCTTCGCATCAAGTTTAATCCCAGTCCATATTAACAAGGCTGAAAACGCACATCAGGTGACCACTCACATACACACTCGCGTCCTGCTGGACATTGTTGCAGATTGCCCAACAGATATGCAAGTGGTTCTATTATTGTATAATGCAGAATTTAACTGCACAACAGGTGTTAGCAAGGCTTGTAATTGAATGTTCATGTAGCATTCTACACTATTGGCCAAGGCTAACAATGGTTGTTTTCTTGTGTGATAGGAGCCTGGTAGATCAACTTGTGACCAAGAAGACCCAATCGGCAAGCAGTTTTTTGTGTCAGTCACAATTTCCAACAATCTCAGTTTCAGCCTGTCCAGACTAAAACACTGACCTAGAGTTTAAGCCTGGCCAGCAGCATTTCGAAACTCATCCGTTTACTACTACGAAGTAGGATTTTGGTTCATCGAAGTAACTTCAGGTTTTCCAGTCCTATGAAGGCCCCTCACTTTGTATTGGGGTAAATCACCATGGTAACTTATGTTGAACAGCTAACCTGCTCCGTAGAAAGTTAAATTGGAGATTAGAGATCAACCGCGCCTGGATTTACAAGTGGGCATTGCCCATCCAAATTGCTACTCTGCCCACCCAATTGGTAAACTTTATTCTTTGACAATTAAAATCGGCCAATCACATTTATTTCTTCACCCCGTCAGAATTTCCTGATATCTGATTTGCTGGTTCGACATTGGACATAGCAGTAGGATAATCGGACATAGTTGTATCCTCTCCTTCAAGTAGGTTTATCCTATGAAATTAAACATTTATTTGGAATGTGGAATAGTTTACAGATTTACCTTGTGACAGCCCCCATCCCTCCCTTCCCCTCTGTGAAACTCCAACAGTCAGCCCTCACCAAAATGACACTACAGTTACGCACTCTCCTCAAAAGGATAGGGAAAATTTAAAACAATGTCTGGTTGGTTAAGTCAATCCGCTAACACACCCAGTACATCTCAATCCCTCGTTTCTAGATGCACCCTGTCACCACAGTGTGTCCTCAGAGTCAGTGCAGACAGTGTGTCAAACTTAAGCCCACTATAGAGGCTACATCATGTGATTAAGTGAAATGTTTCATCTCTCATCCAAGAGGCTTCTTCAGTTCAGTTCGACAGGTAATGTTAGTAAATAACAGATTGATATATATATGCCACCAGTTCACTAGTCTGTGTTGGTGATACGGTGTAAACACCGCCCCTTTTATGTGCATGCGCTCAGATCTTGAGGCAAACCTGGGTTGACTTACAAAGTTTATAACCAGCTTCATGTGACATAGCCTGATTGTGAGGTTATGTTCACCTGAGTATCTGAAAGATATCCTGGGTGTGCATAACTCGCTTCTTAGTACAAGACTGTCAACAATAACTGTACTCTTATATTGATCTGAGGCCACAGAAAATGTATGGGGAGACGCGTTTGTGCCAGAGCTCGACAAACCCACGATTCCACCCGCAATCCTAACTTCTTTAATAATACAGAGCAATGTTCAGCATTTCACTGTAGGTTTCTAGTCTAAATCTGGTAGTAGCTCTTGGTGGTCACCTCATTTGCGTTCACACAGCCCGTTAGAGAGAGAGAAACTCTATCTCTAGGGTTTAATGTATGTCTGAAAGCAGCTACAATAAACAAGACTTATATTCACTGTGTGGAAGAGAAACACCCCATCTAGCTATGTACCAAGGCAGGGACATTATTGACTCATCATTTCCATAGTTGGAAAACTTCACAACACACATTTAGGGGAAAGAACGTAAATGGTTAAAAAGTTGATCAAAACACCTAAAAGTCTGGTTGAAACGAGCAGACCTCAGGTTTTACCACGAGGCTAGTGTCTTATTTTGTTAACTTGAGAAGCGACTGAATCGATATCGGTGACTCACCTTTCCTTCAACTTCGTACATGAAACCGCCTTCGACTTCTTTGATGGGAAAGGCATCAGAGAACATCTCGTCACCTGGCGGAAGAAACACTGTTAGGACACTTGGGACCAGAAAGGACGTTTCCCCCCCCGTCTCGGCCACATACACGCGGGTTTAAGTAAAGGAATAAACACACGGGACCTTTTTTCCCTTTTGCCGGTGAAACAAAGACAGAGGGAGCGGGGACACGTTACCGAAGTAACGCCGGCCGAGCTAACTCTGAAAAGAATCTCGCTCGTTAGCGAAAAGAGCGGCCACATGACGCCGGGAGGCCCCATAAACCACGTCCCCCCACCGGCATGACTGACGCTGCATTTGTGCGTTGGACCACATCAGCCCCGCCGAGGCCTCCCGGTACAACCCGAGGCAGGGGAGTCACACGTTCCTACTTTGAGCCAACTTGACGGTAGCCGAGCCGCGGCCTGTGCTACAACTCCGCCCGGCCTCCACAGCGCCCGTAGCCGGCTAAACAAAGTGGCGAACACTCGACAGGACTCGTCGGCCTTCATTGTAAACCGCGAAGTTTCCAGTTTTTTTTCCTGTGGGGATGGGTGGGGGAGGGGAGGAGAGCAGGAGGCCACGTCTGGCTAGCATCAAGATAACACGCGTTAGCTAGCTAGTTAGCGTCGCCGACTCTCCCCGTTTTCCAACAACGGTAAAAGGGGTAAATAACCGCCGCGGCAGAGATGCTACCGGGTCGCCGCGAGAGAGCGGAGGCACGGCGGGGACTCACCGGTGATGATGTCCTTGTAGATGATCATTTTGGCTGTGGAGGTGTTGAGTCGTCCAGAGACAGAGAGCAGACCTGCCGACCGAGCAGCGCGAGAGAGGCGAAAGAACGATCAGGCCGCCAGGCAGGGAATTTACGTGGTGCTGACGTCACTGGGGTTCGGCTCGAGCACCCGGGTTTTACTGCCCCCGTGAGACGGTGGACGAAATGGGTCATGGTTCCTGAAATGAGATATACTACGTGTATACTCTAGCACGATACTACTGTAGTGCTAAATATTTAAGATTATATCACATAATATAGTTGTTACAATCTTATACACGTGTACCTACGTTCCCTTCCACCCATCCATTCATCCATACATTCATCTATCAACCCATGTATCCATCCAACCATCCATCCATTAGTGACAGAGAAGAGAGACAACCCTTTGTTCTTGTTCTGACGATTGTAGCTCACCTGACACCTTTCATTAAAAAATATAATCTGTTAAAAATTGTGGTAGTACACTGAGAATTACGGTTTTAAATGATACATGACCTGAGAGAAAAGACATCACTGTTCGGTTAAAATATTAAAAATAACTTTATTTGTATAGCACTTATCTTAACAAGGTTGCAAAGTGCTTTACAAAAAAATGGTGAAAACAAAGTTATTCAATTCAGTTCTTCCTATAGGCTGTAAATGGATGAAGATGGAGACTGATTTCATAGACTCTATTTTGTCAGATAGTTTTGTCATAAGAAATAGTCAATTCAAGCCAAATAACGAGATATATTGCACTTTTAATATCTTGGCAATAAATTCATTTTAATTGTGGTCGGACAAATGAACCACAGTAAGTAAATGTGAGGCAGCTGATACTAACTGAACGCAACTTCAATGTACAGACCAGTCTATGGTACAGACATGAGGGCATATGTTGGGGGAAATAATGATGTTTTGAGCCCACAGGTGAACAACAGATAAAAGATATTTTGATATGTCCCAGGAGTATACTGAATGTGTAAATAATAAAATCCAGTTTCACTCTTCAATAGAACAGACAAAGTGTTCCAGTGTGTAGTCCTGCATCCAAGCATTACGATATAAAAATAAATCATTTTCATCAAGAGACTTTTTTTTTTTCAGAATGAACCCAAATTTATTGTCCTTTTTTGAGTAAACACATTTATTTATTTCCTATGATAGTTAATTTATCCATCAAAAATTAATAAATGTTCTAGAGTCAGGTCCCCTGATCACCAACTTATGAAGTCTCAAAGAAAATTGAAACTAGAAACACTAGTCATTAATTCAGTTTACAGCCTTCAAGAAACCTCCAAGAAATCCAGCACCGTAACATGTTTTGGAAAATGTATTACAATTCATGCACCACATCATTTGTTATCATTTATTATTTTATTTTGATTGGTTTGATTTCGTTTTAGCCAGAATTCACCGTGAGACATTTCCTGCTCAAACTGCAGCTTCATATAAGACGATGATGTAATCAATAAAAATGAAAATGGGAAATACTCAGTATGATGAATTATCATATTTCAGACCTGTGAAGGCAGATTTTTCTGCTGTGCAGTGAAGCACGTCTACCTGACATACTTTACACAAATTAGCCGACAGTCCTGAAATATACTCATTTGTAGTTTTGAGACTTGTAATACATTGGATTGTTCTTTAACCTGGTATTAATGGAGGACTGAGTCGTCACCCAGGCGCTATTTTATCATTCCTCCTTTGATGCTACATCTACATTAGATATATAACAAACCAGGGATTTGAATAGCAATAACAAAAACATTGAACTGACTGTGCCTCGACATACATGTTACATTCTGCAAAAGATGTGAGTAGGAATAAATACAGTACGAACACACTTCAACGTGAAATGGTAGAAATCGAAAAAAAAATTGAAATTAGAAGATAATTTTATTTTGAACCCAGCAGCTGCTTGCTTGTTATTTTGGCAAAATGTTTCATGCTGCATTCAACCTGAGCTTTTTACAGTTTTATTCCTGACATCAATACAACACTCATTCATCGTGTTGTATTCACTCGTTCATCAACGGTCAGTAACAGGATGGCAGGACATGCTGTACGCGGAATGTAGCTGCTGTTTCATGACACTGGGTCTATATCTTTAACAATATGTTACTTGACTGTGTCTGAAAATGCAGGGGAGGTTGTGGGAAATTTAGCAGAAAATAAATTCTTTCTTTGCTATAAATTATTTGTAATATATTAAAATCACATTCTAACAATAAATGCCCAAAATAATTATTTTCATTCTGATTTACAGTCCAACTTGATGTTGTGACGATCTGGGACTTCACAAACATATACAGATGGATTCAGAGGAACAATGTATGTTATTGAAATCATTTGTAAGTGAGATTATAAGGTATGAAATATAAAAATAGTTAATTCTACATCTGCATTAAAACACACACAGTGATAGACGTTCATGGAAGACATGTGCAGTAGCTGATGAAATGGGATTTATACTGTTCAATCTAACAATTCTGTCAGTGCAACATTAAAATAGTTCCTTGTCAGATTTGTTCGTAATGCGCTCAATCACACACACACCACACATACACCTCGCAGCACAACAAACCTTGAAATAAACGTTAAGGTTTCCCCTAATATTAAGTACAGATCATTTCCCGCTGTAGTGACTTATTACTGTCCTACCAGTCAGTTGTATATTAGTGATGAATATCTGAACTCCTTCACACACACAGATCAGATGTGTAGCACAAGAAAAAAATAAATGACTACAAATAATTTAAACAGTCCCAGAAAACTGGAAGTCTGTTTAGTGTGAACTACCTCTCCTGCACTGAAAAGATATATCCCAACTGTACACACCACTCTCAAGGAAGCGAGAGGCGAGGTTACAACAGGGGGATCTTTGACCTCTATGCAAGTTATTAGCATATAATAAACTGACTGTTACAAGAGATTTTTTTCCCTTACTATCACTCAGAGCTTTCGGACCAAGTGATTTTATTTGAGTTGTGAGGATGAAAATATAAAAACACAACTGAGTCATGTAGTGCCAAAGGCAATTCTCTCTGTTTTCACACAGAGAAAATAAGTAAGCCGATTCGTAAAGTTCATTTAATCAGAAAAGACAAACTTTTCGTCCAGTTTGTTCTTGAGCTGCCGCAGCTGCTGACTGGTGAGCCTAAGGTTTGATCTCTGCCCCGGAGGTGAGTCGAACTCTGATGTATTTAACTCCCTCTGTGTCTCATGTGGATGCTCTGATATCAGTGAAACGCAATCAAAATGCAGCACTCACGCCACCATATAAAATGATAAAAACATACTGAAGTGCAAGAAAATATTTTCAGTTTCAAAAAACGCGTACCAGCCGACAGTATGAAAAGCTTCTGTCAGTTCTCAACTGCTGATTTTTTATAAAACAGTAGTTGCTACACTCAATCAACCACTACACACAGTTTAAATAGGTACCTATAGGTAAACTTAATTAAATTTGGACCAGCCCAACAGTGTATTTACTGTGGTAAATGCACTGTTAATTTGCTATCATTAATGCTGAGCCATTAGAAGCATAATTAAATTATTATTCGTTATTAACCTGTGATTTTCCCTTTAAAATGTGGTCATGTTTCAGACTAAATTAGTTAGTTCCCTTTTCCTGGAAATGTGACACATTTACAGGACAAATTTGACATACAACACCTCACAGGCAAATTCCAGTCTAGTCTAATAAATTACACTTTTGGAAAATATTGTAAATTACAAAAAAAATTTATAAGCTCAGCTGGTGTATTACAAAAAAGTGTTGCTGGAGATCCACAGTAGCCACTTACAGCCACGTTATCGAGACAATGATGCAGGTTTCTAACATGTCCACAAGAGGGCGATGCTTTACTTTCCTATGCACACTGTCTTCAATAGCAGAGAAAGAACACTGGAGTGTCGCAATGTAACGTAAGGATGAACAGTGACTGAGGTGTCAGACATCATTTCCTGTGTGTTGACATCAGGTAAAGGTGTAACACTGTCTCCTCCCTCTGTTCCGTCTGTGCAGCCTCATTGCAGCCTCCTAGTGGCCACCAGTGAAACACCGCTGGTTTTACTGGTTTGTTCTGGAAGCTCCTGTGAATGCAGCACTGAGTCACCACTGCAGTTTCTGGGTCTGGTTGGACTGTGGGGCGTCCTCCTACAAAGTGGACTCATGTTGGATCTGGATGTAGCAGGCCTGCAGCAGAGACAAGTGGACATGTTTAAAATCCTGCAGACAACGTGTAAGAGGCTGGTTTAACTACATAAACCATTTTCAAAAATACTTGTGATGGAGAAGATTCAAATGTGTGTGTGTGTGTGTGTGTGTGTGTGTGTGTGTGTGTGTGTGTGTGTGTGTGTGTGTGTGTGTGTGTGTGTGTGTGTGTGTGTGTGTGTGTGTGTGTGTGTGTGTGTGTGTGTGTGTGTGTGTGTGTGTGTTGTCACCTTAAGTGTTGTGAACATAAGACCCATCTCTCCATGCTGAACGTTGGGATCCATCAGATCTTCTATCAGACTGACCTCAGCTCCTAAATTCCTGATCCTGGAGAACAGAGCAGACAACATGTTTTAACAACCAGTCACACCATGTGTCACTGTAATTAACCATTATATTTTACACATTTTGTGCAAAACAACTTCCCTGGGATGAATCTAGTTTTGAGCTTTTTAACAGAAACACTTTCTATTCCAAGAAAAAAAGGACCAGCAGTGAAGACATTACAGGAACAGTTCCACCTTATTGTTGGTCCAAGAAGAAAAATCCCTCATCTTACTTCGTGTTTCTTGTTCGTAGTATTTTCAGTAAATAAGAAACCAACTGCAGAGTAGACAATATGCCTCCTGTTTACACCTGGATGCACATGCACAGTGTATGTGAATGGTCACGTGATATATGCTTCCAGGTGTTTTAGTATGGACTGGGATTATTACCGTTAAAATGCAGCATGGACTGCTTTCAAATTAAAACATATTAGTATGGATGTAGCCTGATACTAAAACCACCAGCCAGTTACACAGCAACGTCTACATCTACTAACAAGGTGTGTGAGTGGGACATTACACACCTCGCTCTGAGGACCACGTAGAGGAAGAGGGGGAGCAAGTCATCCATGCACCACAGGAAATTACCCTCCAGCATAGGTTTCACTTCCTGGGTCAACTCCTCAAACGTTTTCTGGATGACCAAGAGTTTATCTGAAGGAGTGAAAGTGGTGCTGCATGTGCAGGAAGGCAAATATTTAATTCATTGATTACATACTAACACATGAACTTTAAATGTTGTCAATGCTGTATGATTAGTGTAGGAATAATCTGCCACATCAGGTCACATTAGTTCAGGGGACACTTGGATTTTCTCATGTACTGATGATGAGTTATAAAATGGGACCTTTGGTAGAATAGTGTCTCAACAGTCTCTGTCCCTTCATGAATTTCCCTTCTTCTAATCTCAAGAATGAATTTAAATGTAACCTAGCAACTTTATCCTAAAACCACAAATAACCTCTGTTGTATTAAGTTTGATGTGAACTGTGATCTGAAACACACACTGAGATCTTATAATCACACAATATTAAGATAAACAGGATATATATACTGTATTAATTTGGTCTTTTGATGTCACCTGTATGTCATGTTAGTTAACATGGGAGCTACCTGATTTGTTGGAGTGTCTCTACAGCGGAAACAAAGCAGGCATCTTTACTGCTGGACACAATCTGAGACAGAAGCAGAGAAAAAGTGTTTAAGAGGACATTACAACAGATGCAACTGTGAAAAAACACACATTCTAACTTTAGGTTGGGCTCAGAGTTAATCTATTAGAGGAAAACAGACAGTTGGAATCTGACCTGCTTTTTTTCTCCTAGAATTGACATCCACACTGGCCAGAACTTCCTACAAGAGGAAAAAATATATATGACCACTCCAGCAAATAAGACAAATATATTTTGCAAACTCAGTAAAGTGCTATGCTTCAATGAAAGGACACACTACATATAAATGTCTGTATGTGTGTGTGTTTTGCATGTACATACTCCTGCACTCCCAGGAAGCTGAGCAGGGACTGGTCGGGCTGCTTGTTGAGTCGGATGATGCGTTCCCAGTACTGGGCCTCTTCCGGCTCCTCCTGCAGGGAATACAGGGTAAAGAGAGGAGGGTAGAGTCGAGGGAGCAGCAACGGGAGGAGCAGAGACGAGCAGCTCACCACCACAACGCTGGAGAACAAAGGTGGAGGGAAAGACAGATGAAGGTTTAACATACAGCCTGTATAACAGAGATGGATGAGCTGACTAGGAAATGTGGCTGGGTCATAGACTGTATGCGTGTGTGTTTACACTCACCCTTCTGTGTTAGAGTTGTGTCTGCTTTTGGATGGAGAGGCAGGGGGGTCTGGGATGATGCAGCCATCATCAGGTAACCCGGGAAAAAGAAACCTGCAGACGAAAAACATATTTTTGTAAAGTGTATTTCTTATGCTGAACTACAGTATCTAAGATAAACTGTTTAAGACAGTGTAATGTATTTTGGATTTCACCCTTGGTCTTTTTTGCCTCAGGGTTATTTATCATGACAACATACTCTACTGGTGTTGTTTCTGTCGTTGCCGTATTGTTTTTTGTTGTGCTTGAAAATGATCAGCTGTGGACTGAAATATCAATCCTCACAATACTGATAATATCAATACAGTCAAACCCTAACCCTATAGGGCAGATCTGACTAATTCTGCCCTTAACCCACATCAAGAGTGAGGAAAAAGGACCAAAAAGGTCAGGGGAAAAAAACATAGACACCTCAGAGAGAGTCCCATGTGGGGGGGGGGTCCTTGTCCCAGGACGGACAGAAGTGCAATAGATTCATGAGAAAAGACAGTTTCTAACATACTGTAAATGGAGGGGTGTATCAATGTTATATGTATTTACACAAAAGAAAATGTCTTACAGAGATGAAAGGAGCAGCAATAACAATTTACAAGTCATTCTACCTCCCTGCTGCTTGGCTTGGTTCACTTAGGCAGTTTTCTAATTTCACTAACATAACAGCAAGAAGAGGTATGTTTTCCTCCAGGTACTCTGGCTTCCTCCCACAGTGAATGGTGGTTTGTCTCACGCATGTCAGCCCTGTGATGGAATAGTGACCTGTCCTGAACCTCGCCTCTCGCCCAATGTCAGCTGGGACTGGCTCCAGCTCCCCCCTGTGACCCTCAAAGGATAAGCGGTATAGATAATGGATGGGTCCTCGCTTCCCTAACTCATGTCACTTCCTCACATCTTAGTTCCTCCCAGCAGGTGATGTGAGAGAGCAGAGATGTGAGGAAGAGCACTGGGAATGGAGGAATTGTGTACACCAGACAGGACGTCCGCACTCCCTCTGCTGTCATTTTGAAGAGACGGCAGCTTCCCATGATGCACAGCATGTCAGCTGTCAAATGTGTAAAAATAAGCAACAAAAAGAAAAACAGCTGGTATCGGTTGACTGCCGCAACACTTATAGATACATGCAGCACCAGGGCGTCAGAGAATAATGAGGAATAAACAACTGAACAGAACAGATGTAAGGGAGCAATAAAACAGCTGTTAGTATGCTGAAAAAAAAAACCTTAGCGCAGTTACTTTGTGAAAGAACAAAAGGACAGTAGATCTCATTTCCTTCTCAGGCCCAGGTTGATATCAGGTTGACTAATAGCTAGGGTTGGTAATCCTGGAAAAGCTAGCAAGACCAGGCTATACAAAAAAATGCAACCAGTTCATCCGACCCCCTCCCATCGGACCTCTCGTCAAAGCTACGTCCATATGAACGCGCACCGCCTGACAACTGCTAGAAGACGACGTTTCCTTGACTCGCAGGCTAACTTCTAGCTACCATCTTTATTCCAGCAGTGTATGTCTCACCGGCTGAAGACTGGTCATTCGGAGTGAGAGCACGGACAGGGTAGTGAGTGTGGCCATATTTTCTATCTGAATGAGCCAAACTTGGAATAGAAAAAGAAAAGAATAGAAATACCTTCTGGAGTACAAGGGAATAAATAATCCAAGACATTTGTGATTCTTATTCTACATGTGTAATATGTTCCATTTTGTGGAAAAAAATTGTATTGCTACTGGTTGACCAGTTTCCAGGACACGGAGGAGGAAGGACAGGGGGATGAGTAAATTGTCAGAAGGGAGAGAAAGTTTGGTCTTGTTTATTCTCCCTTTTCCAGGAAGAATCCAAGAAGAGATGAGGTCATCAGTAAGAGGAGATTCATCTGACCTGGTAAATCCTGTAAAATTGGCCTTTTCTCACTCTCTGTTTGGTTTGCTTTATTAGGTTTTCAGCAACATCGTGATTGCACAGATTTTTCACATGACCCTGAGTGGTTCATGTAAATTGTTTAATAAATCATTTTAATTCGAACCGTGTGTGTGCTCTGTTTTCGTCTGAACCTTGAGTCAGAACCTTGAGTCAGTGCAGTGACTCTTTCTCGTCTTTGCCTCCCACTACAAACATATCACAGCACGAGCTGGTGAGAAGACGACAGCCCTCTTTTCATACCTGAGCCAAATGAGTTGGCCTAAGAGGCAAACAAAGGAGAGACCTCAGGGGCTAACTGTACCTGACAAGGCTGAAGAAATGGGTGAGGTAAGCCTGGACCTCCTGGACAGCCTGTCTCAGCAGCCTGCGGTTGGATCCCACTCCAACATAAGTCATCCTGTAGACTGTTATCAACGTCTCCACCAGCCAGCCCAGAGGGTGGATGGGAGTCTCACATGCCTGAAATACAACCACACACAGACAATGATAATTATATTTTCTATGTCAATATCAATTATTCAATGTCAAGTGATTTATCAGTGACAAAAAACACATAAAGTATCAGATAGCAGTTTTTATCAGCATGTCGTTCTGACGTCTAACTTCTTAAAATCCTGCAATTAACTGTTTCCAGTGACTGTAAATCATCATGACCTGCAGCTGTTTATCAACCAAAGCCATAATCCTCACTGTACACCAGCTGTTACAACAGTTAACAACATACTCATAATGTCTCATTCTTCAGCAATGTGGCATCCCACTGATGTCTTGTCCATACAAAGTTTTACAGTTACAGGTCAGTTTGAGGAGATGGAAAAGTAAAGGATAACCCAAAGACTAGAGACATTTTGATAGCCTGCCTTAGATTTTAGGAAAAAAACATATATATTTATATATCAAGGGACATTATTACTTTGTTGTAGCTAATGTTAAACAACATTGTAAATGGTCTGAGGGTTGATACGTTTCTATTGTACAATTGTTCAATGTACCGATCATTACAAAGACAGGGATGCAGAAAGTTCACTCGTACCTTGATGAGATATCTTCGTATGTTGTCAAAGTTTGCAGTGGTGACAGCTTCTCCTTGCTGGGGAATAAACTCCAAACTCTCCAATGCTTTACTCTGAGACCTACTGAGGTTTGGACTACAGACACAAAAACACGCACCGAGATACATATTCATTTATGTGAGTATGCACTTATATTTGCTTCAGCGTGTGTTGATATATTTACCTGTGTCGTTGTGCAGTTGTTATTGTGACTGCGATGTTCTCCCAGGCTATAGTCCTCTCTCCTCTCCCAGCTGCAGCACAGCCCAGTCGACTCCAGCACTCAGTAAACACACAGCCCCACCTCTGAGCTGACGGCACCAGATACTGACCCAACCTGCTGCACATGAACACAGAGTTTCACACATTGTAAAATTAAAAAAATAACCTCTTCCTCGGCATGATACAAATTCATACTGAAAGTATAATATCCTGTTATATTTTTGATAACATCCAACAGCCTCACTTTAATCCTCACATACACAGAAAAGCACACAACAGTCTGCAGAGGTCAGACGTGGCTGCTCAACAGAGAGACTGAAATCAGTTCAGGATACAGGTTAATTGCTGTTTTTCAGACGATTCAATTTAATACTCACAACAGGCTGTTTCTCTCTTTATTGTCAGGTTCATCAGCCGCTGGTTTGGTGTAAGTTCCAACCACTTTCAGCCCTGTGCTCCACTCTCCACTGAACAGTCCCTCCAGACAGTCACCGTTAGCCAGGGACAAAACACCCTGAGGAAGAACAAGGGAGGAGACGTTGTGTGAAGACCTCCGTAATAACTTCACTAACATCTGTCATGTTCTACATAGGTAAGGATTTAAGTACTGAGAGATGAAAAAACATCTTCATGTAGCCTTAAAACAAGTTGTAAAGGTAATTAGATTTAAAACACACAACTTTTGAGAGAGAATGAGGGACATAAAGCCGGAACACACAGATGAAGAAGCCAGATATTCTTTCTACCTTCCCATTGACAGTCCAGTCATCAGCAAATTCCCCATGGAAAGCTGTGTCGTCATCTGACACCAACAGCCCTGGACCCTGATAAAAAATAAAAAGTCAAACTTTATGCAGTCATATCACAAATATGCAATCATTAGGATTGTGTCCATATATTACATTTGTTACATTTTTTGAACTAATATTCATTTATAAATTCACATTTGTTAACTAAAATGCCCCAAAATGGATACTGCGTGCTTTCTCGGACAAGAGGACTTCGGACTTTAATTTGACGCATTTGATCATGTCGGGTGGAGAGAAAAATAAAACAATCCATTAATTCTGTCAATTTGGTTTACAATAGCTAGCTACATCCTTTTCAAAGAAACACAGCGTGTGCTGCATTCCATACATCTTTAAAATAGAGTTTTGAATGACGTTTTTATTGCTCAGCCTTTAATTTGCGGTAATTACTTTTATTTTTGATGAGTAGCCCAACTTGCGCTTTTTTGATGGACCCCAACAGCCGCGAGTAATCAAGGTGATGGTGTACTTTTGTGTGGACATACATACATCCTACTCTCACTGCTGTAAAAAGTTAGCCGACTGTATACAAATAAACTTGGTATTAAAATGAACATGGCTTCAGTGTAACAAGTAATCAATATGCTAGGTAATGACAAAGACGTTAAAAAACAACAGAAAGTCATAGGTTTACATTTCTGGCAGACAATGTTCCCAACTAGCTGCATCCAGGTTCCAGCTGAGCTAGGCTCGCCTAGTCTTGTTTTCAACTACATTTAAGTTACCTGTTATAAGCTAACATTTGCAAAAAAAGTGTAAAAATTTCCAAAATTCCCAAGCTTAACTTCCCATGGAAAGTTTCCGGAAATTTTCCGCCCCTTTGCAACCCTATGTACCATGCTGGACCATATCTATCTATTACAGTCAGAACAAAGGAAAAACTCCATATTTCAATTAGCAACAAGAACAGGACACAAACACACACGGACATGTGTAAAGAGCCTCTTGAACTTACAATCATCTTGTTCTCTTTGAAGGTCCCTTCATAGTACATACCGTACTGGGTGACGACTACAGCCTGGCCATTTCTCTGGTCGTCCAGCCACATACCCATATACTTCTCACCTCTGGGAAAAACACATGAGATTGGTCACTAATGACAGCAGTGTGTCTTTGCAAATGAAATTTAAATTAATTCACTGCACACTTTTCAGTACAGTCAGAATGACAAATGACTATATGGAAAACTGCCTGTTTGCAGAAATTATTTTCACTTCCCACTGAAATATTTTGGGCTGACAAGTACATCTATAATTGATAATAAAAATGAACTCAAGTAATTATTCATCCGCCCACAAATACATTTTTCAAGACAGAATGTTCTGAAATTGTGAAGCCATTTTTGTCTTTAAGAGCTGATATTCTGAAGATTGAACAACAATGTCACTGGAGGACGATTTAATGGAACCATAAAAATAGGGGGGGGGGGGGGGTACTTATTATAATTATTATTATTATTATTATTATTATTATTATACAGGAAAACAAGAATAAAGTTCACTCTCCAGGGTTTTTAAGGCTCCTTGTAGAAAACCTTAGAGGAAACATCATGTGTGCGTCATGGAGGGGATGTGCACCACAACTGGTAAATATGAATTTCCAACTTTTAAATGCTGAAAAGCTTTCTTCTGGTTTGCAGCAAAGGAATTAATCAGACCTGGTGATGTCATCGTAGACTCCATATCCTGTCTTCCTGTCCTGGACCCACTGTCCAATGAAAACGCTGGAGGAGGTCCTGGCCTGTTTACCCGAGCTCAGCATGCCGTAACCCTGCCGCTGCCCTTCATAGAAACAGCCCTCGTACACCTGGCCACTGGCATACCTGGGCAGAACACACAGAGGCATGAATGCAGCCCCGCAGAGAGTGGTCATATTTAGAAAAATACACCATGACGGCCAGGATTCTGTCATTTCTCACACAGGTCACTGATTGAAAAGAAAATAACATAAAGAGGTGATGTAGCACCCCAGCCCCAATTCTGGTGACTTGTTCGGTCCCAAATTACTGATGATTACAAACATTAAACAGGATGAGAAGTATCTAGAAAGTGATCCACAATAAAGTGAAAAAGTAATTGTCTCCTCATACAGGCAATCTTGTAGATTTTACGATTATAGAGAAGAATATTTGTGAAGATGCTCCTTATGTTCCAGATGCCGATTTCAAAATAGTTTTTTTTCTTCTCTCCTGCAGTCTAAACCCAGCTTTATGTTAATAAATTATCTACACTGCAGCTCAGTTGTCATATGCTACACTTAGTAAAAAGTCAACAGAAAACAGTGCACTGACTTGTACTTGCCGAAACCTTGGATCTTGCCATCTCTCCATTGTCCTTGGTAGCCGTCTGGCTTATTCAGCACTTTGTTAGGCATTACACTCTCCCCATAGCTACAAGAGAAATAAAAAGTATACAGGAATGTTGCAGCAATAGTTTAAACTTTACCGCTTAATCAGACAATTGTATTTGTAAATAGCAAAAATCAGTTTTTAGTGAATCTGCTAACTAAATGTTTAAATTGTTATTCAAGTTGGCTACCCAACATTATTTCTGTATCATGTTGACATTATTTATTTCTACAAGTTCATAAATATTTTATGTTCCATTCACATATCTCCTTAAGGCTCGAGATATGATTCATGTTGAAAATTAATAGCATTTCAAGCAGCTCCTTTCTACTACACCATGTTAATGTACTGACCCGTCCTCCAGTCCGTTCTTAAAGTTCCCAGTGTAAGTTTGTCCATCCGGCCACTTCATGGTTCCTCTGTAAGAAAAAATTGTGTCTTACCATTTGCATACACTATTTACACAGCCAGTATTACATCCTGTGGTAATTTAATTAGTTTCTACCAGGAAGAGTCAACTTGACTCTTTATTCTAACAAAGTCTGAATTAACCAAATGCACTGTACTCTGAACTCATCCCGTGCAGATACACTGATAGCTCATTAATTCCCAATCTCCTTGCACCACAAATCTCAACTAGTTTGAGGGCTGAACTAAAGATGCTGTGTCCATCCTCACACTATCTTACACGACTGGTTCTGCATGTTTTAATGAATTCAAATTGATGTTATCATTGTGTCGTGCAATGTAGATATGAGCTGGGAACAAAAAAAACAAAGGACACCCACTTGAAAAGACATTTCATGAATACACCCATAAGCATTACATAACATTTAAGCTCTAGTGACGGAGATTAAATGGGCCCATGCACGCACACACAGACAGACAAACAATTTCCCAAGGCTACTTGGGTGTCCTGCCCAGGTAGATAAATCACTCAGTTTCAGCATAACACGTCATTTTAGACAAACTCATTCTTGGCCATACACCTGTCTGTGTTCTGTTTGTTGCACTAACTGAGTTGTCATTAGTAGCTTCACTGTTTGCAGCATCCACCAATAGCCTGCATGTGAGGCATGTAGGGGACATCTGTTAACTATAGCTATAACCTTGGTTGCATTCTCCTCCGCTAAACTGCCTCATTAGTCACGTAACATGCCTCCCACCACAACAAAATTCCCACCCTGTGGGAGACAGTGAACAAACGTCCTCCCTAACCTGCCATGAACTCGTCCTGCCAGCCAGCCCCCGGTGTAATGGGCGTCTTTAAAACTTCCTTCTCCAGTGAACGTGTAGGTGGCTGTACGAGATATTGCCGTCACCCCAGGCGATGAGCCCTGACCTCCACCACCCAGCACCTGATCTACCGCCTGGTTTAGAGATCGTAGCCACTTGTTCTGCAGAGGGGAAAAAATGTTATATATATATATATATATATATATAGATAGATAGATGTTTTTTTTTCTTAATCTGCAGTTCTTTCTACATGCATAAACTCTTGGCATGAATGTATGCCAGGAGAATGTGTTTGTATGATATTAACAAACCATAAATGTACCTTTTCCTGTGGTGTTGAGGCAACCAGGGTGAAACTCTCTTCTGGACATGTTATTTTTATGGCATAGCTGAAGACACACAAGACAAGGACAAAGATTAACTTCAACATATACACTCAACAGTTTTTTTATGAGAAAGATCTGAGAGTGAAGTCCAATTCATTAACATAGACAGCAAAATGACAGAATATGTTTTGATAATTTGTTTCCGGCAGGTTTATATCTTCACACCTCTGAGGAGATATTTGCTGCTTTCTTGACCAGAGTGAGCTTCAGTAAACTCAAAATCCAGGATTTAAAAGAAAATCTATTCAGACCTAGACGTTGTTGCGGCATCAGCAAACAAATCTGGTGCTATAACATTACATTATATATCTATGTGCATCAGTTATGTGAGGTTTAACATTCATAATTTGGATTTTGAGGAACAACAAACTCACAGTCCCCTGGTGTCTTCAGTAACTGGTTTCACCCACAGACAGGTCAGAGGGTAGACGTGATGTGTGGAGAACTGCAGGGAGGGACAGACAGACAGACAGACAGACAGACAGACAGACAGACAGACAGACAGAAGGAGAGTACGGGTTAATCTTTCTGTATGTGGACCTGAAAAATTCCCACACTCCGGATATGAAACTCTCTGCGATTGCAAAACGAGTATCTTCAGAAATTTCATGAGTGTGCATCTGCGGCTCACTGTAGTTTGATAAAGGAAGTACCACAAAACCTTGCATTCTCAGTTTTACTCTACAGTATATGCATGTGAGGGATCTTAAATGAGATGAATGAGCTGTCACTGTGTACCACTTCCTGAATCTGTTAAAAAGAAACTCATATTTGTCAGTAATTCCCTCAATGGAACATGACCTTCGTGGTTTATTATTAATGTTTCCACAACACTTTTGTGGTCGAGACAAAACCTGACCATATAAAAATGATTGCTATTATTTCTCACAGTACACATTCAATTTTCCGATTAGCTAAAGTTAGTTTGAAGTCTGTTCAAGTTGATTTAACCTGAAAAGAACTACAGGAAGGTAGGAAACCTAAAAAGTCCCAATGTGTGATGATGAGCAACCATAATGGGTAAAATTATTTATTGGTAATGCACAAAAACATAGCTTAATAAAGTTTACCTAATAAACTAAGTAGGAAAAATGCTTTTAAATATCTAAAATGCATCAGAAATCTACAACACAACACATAAACCCAAACCACAAACAGGAGAGAGAAGCAGGGAAGGTTTCACCACTACCTGCAGTTTATCAACACACCACCCCACACCAAACACACAAGGGTTCAGTAGCAAACTGTACACAATCCGGCCTCATCCTGTTCAAAGCTGCAGATGTGGTTATGTCCTGGATTACATGCTTTCGAAAGCTGGAGTGCAGCAGTAAGTTGCATTCCTTTCACCACAAACTGACTAACGCTAATGTTACAAACGCAGCTAAAGTCAAATACACACACACACAGTGCAGTTTGTTTTGCAGCAGCTACAGTTTAGACAGAATCAGCCATCAGAACAAAATATCATGCATAACACAAATACATTTTAACACAGGTCATTTGTAATGCTAAAGATCACAACATCCACAATATTCAATTAAGTCAAATATGAATATTAATTTTTTTTAAATGATCAGATTACATATTAGACACCTTGTACCCTTCATGAAGGTAGGAGGGCTGTTGCACTAAACTCCATTAGTTTTTAGCTTTGTGTCACATTTTCTGAGTGTTTAACAAGTATCTGCAGATTTCTGCGGATCAAACTGAAACCATCTGGAAGTAGTAAAAATTTAATGGTGTTTGGGCAAAGAGCCCCTTTAACATTACACAACGTTCTGTGTTAATATTCATATATTCGCTCGCTAAAACCACGTGACCCTCGCAAGAGTGTGAGAAGTGAACAGAGGCCAGCCCAGCTACAGTATGCTGCTGCAGCACAAAGCTCAGGGTGGCTACTGGTTGGTGGGAGGTGAAGTTGAATAAACTGGTGTCAGAAATACTTACAAAGTTTTGAGAGGGAATGGCATTCTGAGTGAACGAAAGACACAATGTACACATTTAAAAGATGTAGATGATAAGAAGCACAAGGAGGCCAGACATAAAGCTTTGTCTGGTCTGAGCAAGGCTGACAAAGAGCCTGTGGATTTTCTCTGATGTTTAAGCAGTTTTTTGTTACTGTTTACAAGTTTAAATCATTTAAAAAGTTGGACAGATGGGTTCATTATACTTGACTGTATTGCAATGCTGGCTAATCATATTTACACAGTAACTTTTGTTGGGCAAACTATCTGTGTTTGCATGTGTGTTTGCATGAGTGTTTGCATGTGTACCTGTGTGTGCACCAAGGCATCGTTGAACAGTATGAACCAGTGGTTAGAGAACCGCCCGGCCTTCTGCAGAGTGAGGGATCTGTTGCTGCTTTCACACACGACGCGACGCTGCGGGAGACGCAGAACCTCCTGAAAAACAAACATGCATCCACAGCTCCGTAAGAAAGTCCGGCAAACTCAATGAAGCGAAACTGCTAAATGTTTTCTACTTTGGAAAAACAGTTGGTGGCAACAATAAATCCCTTAATTTCATAATTCACAATATCAGGGTTAAATTGCAAACCTTTTTGATTGATTAGCTGTCGAGCTATGATTCTACCAGTTCGGTGAACTTTCAATTACATTTCCCAGAAATAGCCCTGTACACGGTTTCTATGAAAGACGCCTCTGTTTTTTTAATCAAACATTTCCTTTATCTTGTGAACAGAAACATCCTTATCCCTGTGAAAAACGTCTTTTGCAGGTCTTTTCAGAAATGTAAAAATCTCTGATGGGTTTCTCATCAAACCAGTAGAGTAAAGAAGGTTATAATAACAAAACCTGGGTTTCGTGCTCACTGTATTTTTTCCAGAGTGGCTCTTCCAGAAGAGAAATGTGGTTTCAGCTTCTTTCTTCCTCCTCAGCAGGGACAAAGACAGGGACTCATAGTGTCTGCAGCCCTGATGGAGGCATTGATACTCCTCAGTTAACTAGGGGGGGAGAAAAAGTCAGAACACACAGAGTTGTGGTGTAATAACTGACAATATATCCACAGTTACTCAATCATGGGAAATACAGAGAGGAATAAAAAGAAGAAAGTGAAAGAGATGGGAAAAGGAAGCTCAAAAGAGTAACTGTGAGAAAAAGCAAACAGAAAGAGGCATGAAGCAAGAGGAGAGAGGTTCATCCTCACCACATCGTAACAGGATCCCAGTTTGAGCAGAACTCGGCTGTATTGGTGGAGCTGCTGCAGAGGCCAGTACAGCAACGAAACCAGATCAGTATCACCACTGACGGACTGATCTGGAACACACAGCCGGGCGAGCAGGCTCTGCTGAGAACCTAAAACCTCACTGGACAGAGAAATAGGATTCTCTCAAGACTTAGTTATCTGCAGTATATTTATCTATTGAATAATAAATATATGTCTTTTTTTAGTTAATGGAAGCTAATCCATTTACTTTATGAAAGCTTGATCATCAACATCTATTCATGGAAACATTAAGGTGGTTTTTAGACAAAAATAAACTGTTGCTGTGACTCTCTGCAGTGGCTCTCGCAGGTCTAATTACTGAGATTGCGGAGTCTGTTTGTCTGAAGAATAAGGAGCTTACAGTGAGAGTTTATGGAGTGACTGGAATCCCCCCATCACGTGGAAGTTTCCAAGTGCAAAACAATACCTGAAGAGATAGAGACATTTTATCAGGGATTTTCATTTGAAGTCAAACACTAGATAAAGTGGAAGAATGCCAAATGGATGACCTTGGTGAAACCAACTTCTACTCTGGGGCTCACATCAAAGATATAAACTTTTTTTTTTAACAACCTTTTTACAGTCCTTCACTTCTTGCACTATCTAGTGTCAACAGAAACTTCGTGATGTTTAACTTTATTTGCTCTGCAAGTCACCTTCCTGGTTTGTGCTGTGAAATGTTTGCCAACTGTGTAGGCAAGAAGAACTGACTTGAATGCCCAAGCCTGGAGTGCAGTCAGTGCAGATATTGTATGTGGTGTCTGTTATTACAGGGGGACTTAAAGCATTGGTATTTGCCATCGTAACGCTGTGTGTTGTCTGAGAGATGATACATTTAGGTTACAACAAATGGCAGTTATTCTATGCTAAATAAAGTGGGATGAGCACAAAGTAAATGAGAGGAACAATATAACAATAAGAGGGAAAGTGGGAAAAACATGATAAGCAGAGACTGAGAACAAGTGAAAACACCATGCAATCGATTTGACTGACATTAGATTTAACACAGAAATAAGGAGTAAACAAATGGGAACATAAACATAGAATAACCGTTACAGATGAAAGAAAAAAATGTAAATTTTGAAAAGCAAATATAAGCAGAATAATACAAAAAAGGGTGAACCTTACTCTTTATAAATGACTAGGAAGTCATCAGTATGTGTCAGCAGGGGAAGGGACTTGACATCAGCGCCCTGCACATCATGCAGGAAGTAGCTGAGCGACGTGGCGTGTCGGCCAATCAGGATGCTCAGGCGAACAAAACTCTCACAGAGAGAGAAGAAGAGATGAGTGCACGGCTCACCTAACGTGGGGCACGCACCCTCTGTGGAGGAGACACAAATGCATTCATTATTTCACATATCATTTGTTATATTTTGATGGCTGCCTCACAGCAAGAAGGTGCTGAGTTCAAACCCCGGAACCACCAGGGCTTTTCTGTGTGTTTGCATGTTCTCCTCATGGATGGTTAGATTAACTGGAAACTAAATTGTCTGTAGGTGTGAATGTCAGCAGGAATGTTTGTGTTTTTTTGTCAGCTCTGTGATTGACTGGTGATCTAAGTCCTTGCACCCACTGTCAGCTGGGATTGGCTCCAGGCTCCCATCAACTCCCCTTATCAAAACCACCACCAGAAGGGGTCAGAGGTGGAGACACAGAAGTCTGTCTCACCTCTGTTGCGTAGCGGGGTGAGGAGCAGCTTCCTGGTGTTGCTCAACCAGCAGTAGAAGTGTCTCTCTCTGGAGGCCAGCTCGTGGATCGCTGAGATGAAGCCCATGACATTCTGGTCTGCCAACACCGCACAGCTCTGCCCACCACAGGACACACTGCTAATGTAACCCATCTACACAGAGACGGAGAAGAAACTAATGTCGTTAATAAACGGACGGCATGATCGTGTTTTTCTTAATATCACCTGGAGCCTACAGATAGAAGAAGGTAGGAGAGGCTTCTGTGTGTATAGAATTAGTGTTAGGAATGTGGGATGATCATCTATCTCTGCCCATTCTAAGATTGCAGTAACATTAGCAAGACACATGTCTTTGTTTTTGTCATTAATAAAAACTGTTCCAGGCTTGTTTCTTGTTCTAACCCGAAGGTCGTGGGTTGATCCCTGGCTCCTCTAGTCTACATACCAAAGTGTCCTAGGGAAAGATACTGAACCCTGATTGCCCCTGACAGCTGTACCGGTAGTGTGTGATAGAAGAAGTGCAGCATATAGTAGCATTGTATATATGCCAATGGGTGTAAAGTATTAGCTGAGTGGTTCATGGCATTGCTTAATGCTTTGTAATTATACCATTGAAAGCAAACACAAAAAAAATTCAGTGTGTTTTTAACGTACAAACCTCCATGCACAAGGGGAGCAGGGTGGGTCTGACTGAATAAATCTCCGCCCTGCTGGGTGACCTCTGGCATGACCGTTGACTCTGGTGTGACGTCTCCCTCCGCGCTGATAAAGACTCTTGATGCTGGCCGCAGTACAACAGGATCGGCTGGACACAATCTCCGTCAGCCAGCAGAAGGGAGTGGCTCTGACCGGCTGACACGTCCCAAATCCGGAGACCGTCAGACAGCTACAGAGTCCCGCCAGAGACAAAACAGTGGGCTATCAGGACATTTATTAAATGACAGAATACAGACATAAGCATGTGATTGATTATATGGCAGAAAGTATGAATGAGTGAAAGAACAGGACTGGCTGACAGACTGCTGTACCTTCGCCTGCTGAGGAACCGTGACAGGGCTGTTGACATGGCCCAGCTGTCCACACATGTTGCTGCCCCATGAATACACCTGCAACGCACATTATAGTGTGTCTGAGTGTGCTCGTGTGCTTCAATGTTTGCTTGGACCAATTTTATGCTAACGTTATGAAAATTAGAAAATTGTGGTAGGTCAATGAGAGTCATAACATACAGAAGTGTGTGTCTGTTACCGTGCACTGAGCACTGAGAGCCAGTGAATGGTGGGATCCTGCAGAAACTTTAATCACTTCCTCGCCTGTCAAAGACTTGATACACAGAGGCTGGAGTCTGGACACACGCAGAGAAAGAGACAAACATACAGTGTTAAGTCTTATGGATTATTTCTTTGTTGTATCTTTGCAAGTCAAAGTATATTTTACGTCATTAATTTCAGTATTATATCATAAAACAAAGGTAATATAGTGTTTAACATCTGAGTAATACAAAGGTTTTATGTAGTAAGATACAAATTAGTCATTTACAACTACTATTCTATGTCCTAAGAATGGGTTTTCAAATCAGAAAAACATATGTATTACATGCAGACTATTACATTGTTATTCTCACTGCAAAATGAGAATTGATTTATAATCAAACTGTATCTGCTGTCTTTTATTAAGTGATTTATCCTAAGTACTTAATGTGCTTCTCACACTGAACCAGTAGAAACTGATACAAACAGTTTATATCTTCTATGTTTTGTTTTGTTTTCTCTGGCTGAGAACATTTTTAAAAGCCAGGATATATTATAAGTGTGTTTGTATGTCCAGACCTAGCAAGCTGATCTCCATGACCCAGTTGCCCCTCAGACCCGCGGCCCCAGCTCCACACTTCTGTCTCCAGAGACGGCAACCCGTCTCCTGCATCCTCTGATGCTGCAGCCTGGGTCCGACTAGCAGAGGATGGCTTGCAGGGACATGGCCGCCGTCGCCGTGGGGACCCTTAAAGAAAAAACACATGATCCTATGATAAAATCCAATATGATGATAAAATTCACAGTTTCTGATCATTGGCTTTTGCTGTTCATTCAAGTTGTGTTTTTTGTTGTTGTGGCAGGTGTGACTCCGTTGCTGCAGCATCAACTTCAATGAGGATACAGGTTTGCTTTCTTGCTGATGATAAGATCCTCTCGCCGATCTGTGCACGGAATGTGAACCTAGTGCTAGGAGTTAGCTTAGCTTGTCTCAAACAAATACTCATACCAGCATCTTTTAAGTAGGTTTAAGTATTTTAATTTGCTTACCAACTAGCATGTTTTACATGGAGTAACATATTTCTTGGTGAACAGCTTCTTCCAGTCTATATTCTGAGCTAACTTTCCTGTTTCATACTTAGAGATTAGGGTATCAACCTTCCTTTCTGACTCTTGACAGTGAATAAGCATATTTCCAAAACCTATAGTCAAGTTGTTCACACCCTACCATTCCTACCATGGGTGGGTGTTCCAGGCAGTGAGCATCTCCTGTTTCCTGCCGTTTTCCCCTTCTGATGTATATTTGTAAGACTGGAGCTCTTCTGCCCCTGCAGCCCCTTCTTCTCCGCCTCTAGACAGAGCCGAACTTCTTCCAAACACACAGGGGAGGAGGAGTACGGCCCAGACACTCCACTGTTACTGTCGGGGAGAAGATCAGGCTGATAATACACTGGAGGTGAGAGCGGGATCAGGTCAGAATCAGAGCACAAATATTCAGGGTGTGTATCTGAATGGCTTAACATTCCAGCATTGTCTCATTCATTTGAACAGTTTTCATTGCGTGCAGAGTATTTTGACAGATAAGTGACACGGAATCAGAAGAAGGTAGATGAGGATCCTGTTGTTTTAGTAACAAATAATCACTATAAAGATTGATAGTGTATTTCAACATTATTGACCAAACAATGCGTTTTACTGTCAGTGAAATCATACTTGGTGGTTTGACTTTTTATTGGCGATTCGTCTTTGTACCTGGAAATGAGAAGATCCGTGGAAGGAGTTGAGGAAACACAGCTGTCATCTGGAGAGAAAGGTGAAGGGGCAGAGGAACAAAGTCACACATGTCAAGGTACAAAACAAACAATTACAGCAAAAGAATGAATACATAAGGAATTAGAAAGTGCCCAAGATGGAGCAAAAAGAGACAAATAAGCAAGCAAAGAGTGACAGAGGAAGAATCAACAACGCAATAGATTTCTGAATAAGAATAGAAAAGGATAAAGACATAAATGAAAGAATAAATGATCTCATGTCAGAACAAAGTAATGAACAATGACTCAAACAAACAGATACATAACAAACCTGACGTGTGACTGCTCAGTGAGTCAGTGTCTCCCGGCCCGTTGATGGGCTGCGTCTCTAACGAGTGACCAGAGAGTTTCTGCAGGATGTTCTGGAGCTCCATCTCATCAGGAAAAGCTGAGTTCTTATTGGCCCCCCAGCAAGGCAAAGGGTGGGACACGGGGCGGCCGTCAGTCTGAGTTAGATGATCGGCGTGTCCGTCTAACTCCGGTAACTTCCTGAAGTTTTGTAATGCAGGGAGACCAAAAAGAGAGAAACAACAGAAAGAGAAAAATATTAAAAGCAGAGGGCAAAGACGTAAAAAATAAAAAATAGAGGGATAAAAGAGAGAAACTCATAAGTTATATAACACTGTACTGTGCAGTGCTGGATTTTCCATCTCCAGAATATGGGAATGAGCCAGAGCCAGGGCTGCTGCCAGCTGACCTCCCCACAGGATGGAGCCGTCGTCTGGGACCTCTTCTCCTGGGAGTGGTCTGTGAATGCAAAGCAGACAGGGGCAACAACCGGTGCTTTAACAACTGAACCTTTTAAAAGCATATAGACATGAGCAGACAGAAACAGTATGATGTAAGGTTATAGCAGCTGAAAAATCCCATCAAAGATCCCATGATACCAGATCACAAGAACAAAAAAATATTTTGTAGCCTCTAGATGATGTGATTGTTTTCCTTCCTTGTTGTTGAGGCTAGATTTAACTTGTAGTGAGAATTTCTGCACTATTTTCTACAATATTTGTATCGTATCCATTTTGAATGTATTTATTGATCACATGATTTTGTTTGATTTCCTCCTCTTGGAGTATTTTTACCTCCCCTATCAAAACTTCAGACAGCTCCACCCCCAGCGGACAGTAGTGAGCATCATCAGCTGTTAACGATTCCTCCCTCTCTGTCACTGAGCTGTGAGGTGACTGGCCCCGCTCCTTCTTCTCAGGGGGCCTCAGGGTATTGTTGTTCTGAGGAAGTAAACTGCGAACCAGGGCCAGGCTGTGGTAGGCACCACAAGCCACCTGCAGGAATATAACAGAGCTGATGTTTGTGGAAGTGGAACATAGTTATTGTATTTTAAACGTATCAGTGAAGATATCACGGAGACAAAGTACCTGAATTACATGTCTGCCAGCCAAGTGCTCCACCTGGAACACAGATAATAATATAGATTTGGATAATTAGGTTAAAAGGTTTTTTGAAATGCTCACATGCACACAGCTCAACAAAAACATCAAGTCCCCATCAAACAGTACATTGAGTTTTAGAAGAGTTGACAGCATGTATGCTCAGTTAAACAAATGGTAAATACTCGCCAATAAAAATAAAATAAAATAAATAAAACAGTATTTATTCAATTTGCATTATAGGGTTGAGTAAATGCTTTATATTCTGA
Source organism: Hippoglossus hippoglossus (assembly GCF_009819705.1). Lineage (NCBI taxonomy): Eukaryota > Metazoa > Chordata > Actinopteri > Pleuronectiformes > Pleuronectidae > Hippoglossus > Hippoglossus hippoglossus. The sequence continues at coordinate 8,280,999 of NC_047171.1, read as the reverse complement.
CTTTTTGACATCTGACTAGGCTCCTGAAATTCACTAACCTTACACAAACTTACCTTCTGTGGTCTCCACACAGGGAAGTTGTTTGTGACCAGGCCGAGTTGGCAGCCACTGCCCCAGGCCCACAACTCATTCTGGGACGACAGAGCCAGGCTGTGCTCCCGTCCACAGGCCAGATCCATGACCCGAACCACCGCTGGAGGAACGACCTCACTGTCCACGACACTGACCAGGCATGGCTCTGAAACTACCACAAGGCATGATCATCACACACATACACATTCAGCGTCTCAATGCAATTTGAAGGGAATTTACACCAAAACTATAGAAACCTATTTTTGATCTTTGTATAATCTATCTATGTTGCCCTGAAACACATTCAACACTAATTACTATTCCTTGTCATAAAGGTTTGAGAGTGAAAACTTCATTGACAAATGTATTACTATATATATAGGTCAATACATAATATTGGAAATCTTTTTCTCCCCAATATTGGTATCGGTCGGGTTTTAGTTGGGAATGTGTTAACCAACCTGTGATGTTTGTGACAGTGCCCTTCTCAGTCAGGCCACACTGTCCTGCAGTGTTCTCCCCCCACATGTACACATTGCCCTGCTCACTCAGCGCTCCACAGTGGAAGCCGCCGGCTGCCACACGCACAACCGACTTCCCCAGCAGCGACTCCTCCAGCACCGGAGCAGACAACGGGATGCTCAGATCCCTCCATAGCAGCTCCCCGAAAGAATACACCTGACTGCCTGGAGGATAACAACAAGATTACTTATCTAATTGTCACCGTGTTACGACATTTCCAAAATAATTTGTCACCTGTTTAAGCATGCAAGTCACATTCACCACTTTAGATGACCCTACTAGACATTATTCAAAATCTCAATGTGCTCATGTGTTCATGCATTTAGAAATGAGAACCATGAAAAACCATATCTAGATATGAGAATTTGTATCCATAATATGATGATGTGAGCCCTCACGTGATAGCTCTTAATTTCCCAGCTGCACTTCACCACAAATACTCACTCACCCTGTGTCAGCAGGAGTCCATGGTGTTCTCCCAGGGTGACCTGCAGAACAGGCCTGGAAAGCAGCACTCTCCCTAGAGAGAGCTCCTCAATGGGCCCCGCTGACTGCCAGATGTGGAGAAGTCCTCGCTCTGGAGGTGTGGGGACCTGCTCATATGCAGGCCTGTAATAAAACACAACAAATGTATCAGTCTCATATTAGATCATTCTGTGCAAAACCTCTTTCCAGCAGAGTTTCACAATTCATCCTTAGAATTGAGATCATGATTCTCTCCCGTTAACAGCAGGATTTCCTCTAAGTTAAATCCATTGTTGTTTATTTATTTGTCCTTTACACAAACTTTTTGCCACTGTCTGTGAATCACAGCCGGTTTTCTGCTACTCTGTATCACATGGGGTATTACTGAAACAGCGCTAGTTGAAGGAGAAAGCCAAGATAAGCTTATGATTTTGTCCCTAATTAAAACGCTGCAGAATCGATGTCAGTTAGAATTGAGAATGCATGTAAACTGAGATCCCGATTTGAACACGATTAATAGTGGAGCCCTACTGTCCAGCACTAAATTCTGAGCATGGTAACCACCACCAAGGTCTCAGAAAATGAAAGAGCTTCTTCTAATTCATTAGTTGTACTTGAATAAGACAAATACGAGTTCTTAGAAAGTTGGATTGAATTCCATTTAATGTGTTATTAAACCAGTAGGTGCATGTTCACATCTGCAGGCCCTGACAAGAAGTTATGTGTTGTGGGAGGAGAACTACACATGACTGAACAGCAACAATGCTCTTACTGAACCAAACACTAATATACCAGAGAAGTTACTTAAGCTTACCAGTAAGATGAATGTACTGGTTAACCTAATCTTATATCCAATCTAGATTCTACCTAGGGGAAACACAATATTGTGGGCATCTTGGATTTTTATTCAAAATGCTTACAGTAGAAAAAGGTTCAGGATGCAAAATAAACAGGAGAGGAACAAGACTGTGTGTGTTATATTTACCTCTCCTCTCTGTTCTCCATCACTTCAGATGCTCCATTCCACTGGACATTGATGACATCTTTACTAGCATTTCTATCATAGCTCTGCGTCGTCTTTTCACTGAGAACAACACATCCGTTTGGAGGAAACAAGTGAATCCTCTGTCCTGCTATTGACGCCTCTGTGGTCCTGGCCTCAGATGCTTGCCTAGTTGACAAAACATAAGAGGAAGTATTCACTTCATTTCTTAACTTGACATAAAGACTGACATTTACAATAAAGACAGGAATTGTTTATGTAAGTTGGTTCTCCTCTGGGTCAGGATCAGAGTAATGTTCTTCACCATGTTAGCGTTGTATTGTATTTTACCTTTGTCTTTTTCCTTACACTACTTGCTGCATAATCTTTGGCCCTAATTTCCCCACCTTCTGGGAATAAATCTGATCCTGATTTAAATTATTTAAAATATATATGTTAACTATAGCTCAGACTGTTTTGCAAAGCATCGTCATCATCAAATTGATACTCAGCCATCCAGGCAAAATCTGCTTCCACTTCATTTTAGTTAACCAAAACATAACTCAATGTTCCCTTTTTAGCTTCCTGTGTGTGCCATCTTCATCACTGTGTTCAGAAACCATGACTTCCCCCACAAGAACCCAGACCTATTTGTCCTTAAAGGAACATCATGGGGGATATAACATGGATCACATGGGATATTTTGTCAAATACTAACCCTAGAGTTAGAGATATGTAATGTTACATGTTACGTTGGGCGTTTATAGAAACTGTAATAGGTTTGACAAAAACATGTTGATCCAATGTCTTCCACAATGGACACAGTGTGCAAACTGAATTTGAATAACCAAGACTGAATCATATTGGATGTCCACTAAAGCTGTCGGAAACTGTTCATCCACAGAAAACTTTCGTGGTTAACTTGAGAAAACTTATGTATGTGGAAAACGATTAAATCGTCCACCTTCTGTTTCCACGATCAAGTATGAACTGTCACAATTACAATATCAATTTCAGCCATATTGCCAAACACTAAACCATTAGTTTCTAATGTGCCTACAGGGGAGTGGTTTCTTTTTATCTTAACTGAAAACTAATTATATGTAACACCGCTGCTGTCCCAACAACTCAAAGAGTTTTGCAATCGCGACGTGCGCACATGTATGTAAAAGGCTTGACCATCTACACAGTAATAACACTGATCTGTTCCCGTGTCTGTGGGAAAGCACGTCACATGGACACAGAGCTGCCAACAGAATCACTCCAGGGTTGCTTGTTTTTCCCTCGTTCACTCAACCACTGTGCGTTGACAGATTGTGTCAACGCTGCGACTATTGATGTGTTTGAGCACAGTAAATAAAGCCTTTCAGAACGGATCGGACAGATCAGAAACAACAGACGTGCTCGGGCCACGGAGAGAAACGAAATAACTTCAACATCCAGCTGTCAGTGTTGTTACATTTCCCCATGCGGCACTTGTTTACCTCCTGCTAAAAAATAAAAGCACAGAAGTCCTGTGTCGTCGCTGCATTTTGAGGGTAGAGCTAATAAGCTAACACACCGAGCATCGAACTAGCTCCATGCTAACGCTAACTAAAGACGCTAACTAAAACTTACCGACGTGCCCGTGGTGAACTCTGGGAAGGAGACGCGTGAGATGCGGCGGCGCCGAACGAGCCCGGGATAACTGCGCGTCACTGCAGAAAGCACGGAGCTACGACATGTTTGGTGTGGTTCAAATCAGGGCTGCGCAGAACGAGCAGAAGTTGAGTGTGACAGTTGTGTTTGTTGTGAAGCTGTGTGACGGAATCCGCGCAGGGACAAACTGCTGCGCGCTGCCTCACCTGTTGCCCGCTGCTGCCACGGAGCTCCGGCAGGAGAGGCGCTGGTGTCAAGGAGGAGGTCTCACTCTGGGGAATATTCCAGTGCAGGAGGAATTTTGTATTATTATTATTATTCACTTAAAGCCGGAATTTCTTATTATTGTAGCACTAAAACACAATTTTAACGCCTTTTCACTCAAAATGATATGACATATAAAATATTTTCAAACAAGTACATAGTATATATCCCCTGCATTTCTGATACCTGCTTGTTTGCACTGTTTACTCACCACTGAATACAATGCAATGACTTATTTATACATATACTTATACAGTATACACTTATAACTTGTATTTTACACTTTCCTACTTACCCTAAATTTCCCTCAGGAACAATAATGTATCTATCTATCTATCTATCTATCTATCTATCTATCTATCTATCTATCTATCTATCTATCTATCTATCTGTCTGTCTGTCTGTCTGTCTGTCTGTCTGTCTGTCTGTCTGTCTATCCATCTATCTATCTATCTATCTATCTATCTTGCATCCTGTAATGAATGTATATAGCATCGTATTAGATTTTTTTAATATTAAACTCTTTTTTATTTATTTGTTTAAATTGTCTCCTCTATTATTCTTGCTTTATATTCTCTATGACATTGCTCTTATTGCATTACTGAGCTGACCTGTCCGTCTTGTTCAAAACTTTTCATTGTACTGTTGACCCTGTACTAACTTACATATGACAAATGAAACTTGAAACTTGCATCGTGGATGTTTAGAGTCTCATCCATCCTCAGACACTGCCGTCAGGAAGGGGTCTGATCAGTCCTGAATTCATTCTGCAGCAGGAAAACGAGCAGGAAAAAAAAACCTTCTTCAGAGACAAGAGGCACATGGTCCTGCAACAGCTGGTGCGGCCTCCACAGAGCGTCGATCACAACTTCAAGGAGGCAGTCAGAGATTACAGGAAGCGACAGAAGACCCCGAGATGGACTAAATCCACAGAGGAAGCAGTTGTCCAAGATGCCTGTGTCAAAAAAACCTGACGAGAAGCTTTCAAGCTGTGCACAAGTGTTCATACGCAAGCTAGAGCTGTTTTAAAGGCAAATGGTTGTCAGACCAAATATTGGACTTAATAAATGTTTCTGTTTACTGCACTGTATGAAGTTAAATTGCATTATATTTAAAAGTATCCCTACTACTTAACTTTTAGTGCCTTTAAGGCCAAAATTACAGCGAGGAGATAACTGTATATATCTTTATTACAGGTTTGTTTAGCCTACTTCCATGAAGGGTGTTATTACAGCAAGGTTAATGTAGCCTGTTGTATGTGTATGTGTGTGTGTGTGGGTGGGTTCCACAGGTGTGTGTTTAACCAGCAGAGGTCTCACTCAGAGCTGCTCTTCAGATGTGGTATAAAATATGGTTGTCTTTATGAGGTCTATTTTAATTAAACAGACACTTTTTTAGTTCGCAGTCTCTATTAAGAGAGGAAGAGACATTTTTTCCCAGATGTAATGCCTTGAGGCTCAATGAGCATCTTTTTTTACTTGTAGTTATATCATTGTGAGGAGCAGTTTGAGCATAGACCTTAAAGGGTCTATGAAAAATGAAAATTCACTCATTATCTTCTCACCACTATGCTGATGGAGGGGTGGGGTGAAGTGTTTGAGTCCGAAAAGCACTTTGAGAGTTTGAGGGGTAAACAGTGTTGCACGCAAATCCAATACGATTGAAGTAAATGGTGACCGATTCTTGAATGACACCACAGGAGCAGTTTGGAGGCCTGTTATTTTGTTTTGCTGTTGTTTTTTTCCGTTGGGAGAAGTGGTCACAATTGACTTAGATTGAATTGGATTTGGCTGAAACGCTGTTTACCCCTGAAACTACAAAAGTGTTTTGCGGATAATGAGTGCATTTTTTGTTTTGGGTGAACTTTCCCTTCGAGGAGTGGCAACACTTTGGAAGTGAGGACATTTTGGCCTCTCCTCACTTTTTCAAGGTGCTGTTTGAAGGTTGCTTTTAGGGTAAGAATTAGGTTTTAAGCATTTCGTCGTGATGGTTAAGGTTCGGGTAGGGGGCAAGGGAATACAGACACATAAAACAACCTTTCCTTTCCTTTCCTTTTTTCCATTCCTTTCCTTTCCCCCATGTTCGTGATCAGCTCTTGTTTGCCGTTTTAGTGTTTTCTATATAAAAGTGTCCAGCAGATTTTGGCTCCAACTTTTACAGCCTGCAGTAAAACAGGAAAAGAAAAGAGAAAAAGGGGGGGAAAAGGGCTGGGAACGCCGAGAGTCTAATATTTTTTTGCCTTCTTGGAGCTGAACATGAGACATTAAAGGATCCCAGCTGCTGGCAGTGGCTTCGCGGCTCTTTTTCGAGTGTGTGCTCCTTTTCTTTGCTCATCTAATATTCAGTTTTCATCACACAAACAAATGTCAGTGTCATAAAGGTCAGTTCCTCTTACAAGACACATGATGTTATGTTTGCATATGTTCGAACCATCAGGATCATATTGGATTTCTGTCAGTTTGTATTTATATAATGCTTTTCTAGTCTTGATGACCACTCAAAGCGCTTTACAGTACAGTTTAGTGACGATAGTAACATTTTTCACCAGAAGAGTTAATACATTTTGGAATTCCATGAATAAGTGGCCAAGATCTGAGTTTTTTTGCATCATGAAAAAACAGCTAAAATCAAACATAGACGCCAAAATGATCGTGTTAAATTGAAAATGTTTTTATTAACAGACTGTCAGATGTCTGACTTCTTAAACAAGTTGAAATCTCAATTAGTCTCAAACTGTGTAGAACAGGGGTTCCCAACGTGGAGTCTGGGAACCCCTAAGGGTCCTTCTGGGGTTCTAGGGAGTTTCCGGCAGAAAGGAGAATTTTTTCATTCAAATAAAAAGTAACACACTGAAGCCATTTTCAGAAATAAACTTGAGAATGGAGAATGTCCATTTGAGTAGGTCCAAACTTTCTCCAGAGTTTTCCTCTCACACATGAATAATGAAGCAGGAGATTCTCTGTTCAGCCACGTTCACAACAACAAAGAAATCTCCATAGGATTCCAGGCGCGGGTCTGGCGCAGCAGGAAGAGACGGGATGTAATGTATTAATTCTGCGGCGGAGATCATGTGTTTTTGTTTACAACACATCGACACTGGGGTCTGCCTTTATCACCAAAAGCTCTTGACATCTTAGTTGGTATATTCTACATGTATGGCACCTCTTTTTCATCCATAGATATTTATAGTCTTTTTGTTTTTCATTTTTGCATCTGTCGCGTGTCAGAAATGTCATCAACTTATCTGCTGTGAATCCTGCAGACAATCTCCTGCTGTTTTCTCACACAGGCTTATCTGGGTATTCTCCAGAGTTTTGCACAAGGGTCTGGCTGGAGAAAGTCTGTCCGGCGCTCAGTGCATGTCTGAAAGCAGTTTGAGAGAATGTATGTTCCTGAATGTGATACACTTCCTGTACTAAAACACCTAAAAACTAAAATCTTGTGAAAGGGTCTGCAGTCTAGTTTGTATAAATTTAGGGGTCCTTGAAGTGCAAAAATTTGAGAACCACTGGTGTAGAACAGATGTCAGGTCTTTAAAAAGAGTAAGGCAACATATAACGTTAGTAGTGAAGCGCTTTAAATATGGAACAGTCTGGTGTAGTCCTTTAAATACAAATAGGGGCTGAATGATCATGCAGCAAACCAAGTTCAAGCTGTTCTTACAAGCATAATGTTGGATGCAGTTCAATCAAAATCACACATATATCCTACACTTACTCACTCACACTCACTTGGTAACCCCATGTCGTGACCTGAGCTGCCAGTATTCCCCTGTCCATGCCCTTATAAAGATCTGCTGCTGCTGGAAACAACAGAACCTGGGTTTACAAGACTGCAGTGTGTGTGTGTGTGTGTGTGTGTGTGTGTGTGTGTGTGTGTGTGTGTGTGTGTGTGTGTGTGTGTGTGTGTGTGTGTGTGTGTGTGTGTAAAACCATACGAGGTTGTAGCCAGGCCACAGAGACACAGCCAGGCTAAGAGGCTGGTTGGATTGACCACAGTGTTCTGAGGAGTAACACACACACAGGGCTATGTTTGCAACTGCGCAAGAAAATATCAGTTCACGATTCGTGCAAATCTTTAGATTCAATACACTTGTTTCTGCAAATCCTTGGATACATTCAGAGACAGCTTTTTTACACATTCACTAACAATGTTTTACTTCAAAAGCACATTACTTCAACAGTTTTTTTCCTCTCCTGTAAATGACCCAGCATCTGGTATCAATAAAGAGTTTGAGCTTGTGAGATCTTGTGAGTAAAATACTGGTAATATTGGAGGTACTTTTGAGTAATTGACTTGTAAATGTTGGAAAAGGTTTTCTAAAAGTTATTGTATTCTAAAGTTACTTATTTTACATTATCTGCTAGACTTTTTAGATCTAAAATCCTACCTGTTTTCCTAACTTTTGTAGTGAGGGCACTACACATTCCTACAAATGACAAAAGATAATAATACTAATTTCCAATTACAAAAACGAAAACTTTATTTTTCGTTTGTTCTTGAGAGCTGGCTCTTCTAAAAATCTTCTGCGACATGTGAACGATCCAGCTTAATCATTGCACAGATAGTCGCTTTGGCAATTACTGTTCTGATTTTCCATTTCTTAAATCATGTGCAGTCTGATGCCAAAAGCAGAAAAATTGAACTTTGTCTCCCAGACAACAACAAGGGAGGGGTTTGATTTCAACTATCTGGCAGTGGAAGAACTGCACTTGTGTGTGTTTGTGTGTGTGTGTGTCCATGCGTGCGGGGAGTGTATTTAAAGAACATTGGAAACACATGTCTAAAGCTTGATAAAAAATATTTTAGGTACTGTGTAATTTGGTTTGATCTTTTCACACGCACGCACGCACGCACGCACACACACACACAAACACACTGACAAACAAGGGGAGCTCCCTTCGATGTAAGTTTGACCTTGTGAAAAACTACACGTATTATACTTCAGAGACACAGAAGAACTAATTAATTTAGCCGTGACTGATCTGAACATGCAACTGTAAAAATTTTAATTAACTGTAAAATACAAGATGTAACACTAAATCAAGCTTGACTCACCAAAATTATATTATAACCATGGTAGAAATATGTAAACATAACATAATGTCATATGGCTGACGTCCATCCATGTGCGAAAAAACATGCACAATACACATACAGCAATAAAAGTATAAAACCTAAAACAATAATGCCCATGTTAACATACAGTGAACCATGGAGGACTCCATCGACCACTTGCACAAAGCAGCATTACATGTACGTGTGCACATCCAACGCCATTCAGATGCAACTTGTGGAAAGTAAAAGTATAAACCACACACTAAATATCACAGGCTCCTATACATTTACAGGGGACGTTTTTTGTGTGTGTAAAACTACAGTGCATGGATCGGATATTGCATTTGGGTATTTGGGTTTCACATTACTTTCCTTCACACAATTCAAGCAGTTGCCCATGACAGGTTTACAATGAGGGTTAACATAAAGGGTTCAGTGTCTTGATCTGAAACCGGGAAAGTGAAGGGACAGGCAGGGATACAGCAGAGGGAGACAGCGTCAGCCACCGTGAGATCTGCTTCATCCGTGAGGAAGAGCCTGAGATTGATGATAAGAATAGGTGCAGAAACTTTTAAAAATTCTAATCACTTCATTACAATATGAATGTAAAATAGAATATACTGAACATACAGCTTTAAAGGGATCATTGTTTTTGCACATATGAGTTTTTAGTAGTTCAAGATCAGTGTTTAATGCTTCAAACTGAACGGGTGTTGCTTCTTTTTTTTAACAGTATAAAGTGTAAAAAGAGGGTAATGATAAAATCCCTGTCTGATCTCTACAGGATTCAGAATGAACAATCACAAAGAGTTTGAGGCAACAGAAAATTGCCTTACTTAATACCCAACTCCCTGTAAAGGCATGTTATTGATACATAATTGATTTGGCATTGTTTCCCTCATTCACACCACAATGCAAGCTCGGTGTTTTGAAACGTATCCACTCTAGGAGAGTGTATTTGAAGAGCAGTATTTCTTAGGTGTGAAAAACGCTGGCTTAGTGTGGACATGACAGAGTCGTAAAAAAAAAGAGAGCAGTGACCATCTGGCTCAGGTCAAGCTCCTACAGAGAGCGATGATCACAGTGAAGTGTGTGTGTGAGAGAGAGAGAGAGAGAGGGGGGGGGGGGGGGAGGGAGGGAGGGAGTCCCCTGCAGTGAAAGGTGATGACCACAGCTGTGTGTCTGACCTGAGACCCCAGGGGGCCTCCCCCTCCTCCTAATCCTCTTCCTTCTCCACTTTTCTTTCCTCCTTCTGCTCGTACGCTTTTCTTTTTTTTTTCTTCTCCTCATCTGTTTTCTTGACTTCGATCTCTTTTTCTTCTCTTGACCTGAAGCACACGTTCGGAACATGTAGAGTTCACTGAATACGAACCACGCAGGCAGAAAAGCTCTGTGTGAAGCTTGGCGGGGGCAGCCATTGTTGCCTCACCTCCTCCACTAGTTTGCATCAATTAGCACATGACTCCCAAGACTTTGTGTGTGTGTGTGTGTGTGTGTGATGTGGGGGAAGGGAAATTAAGGTCTATTGTGTGATGTCAAGAAAATGACAGAGATCAGAGATTTACTGTGTTGCCTAACTCAGTCTGTTAAAACCACTCTATTAGTCAGCTTCCGCATTATTGCTATGGTTACTTGCAGATTAATTTCACGATAAGTTTCCCATGATGTTCCCAAACTGCTTGTGGGTTTAATGCATGTCTTAATATTGCTTTAGTCTATTCCAACTGATCTTCAACAGAACACACTCTCATCTATTCATACCTCTATGCAGAACACAGGAAAGAGTGTTTCTGGGTAAGACTTACTCCTTTGACAATTAAGCACTCGGATTAATTTCCAACATGACGTGCATAACTCTGCTGTTCAAACAACCAGTTTTCAATAGCTCATAACTTGAAAGACAACACTCCTCTACCTCCCCCAAGAGTTCAGCTCTATTTCTGTAACTCTATTCCTCCACAAGCAGACAAAGCAACGCCATGCATGAACTGTATGATAGTATCAGTAGCGTTTAGAATGCCCATGTTAAGTCAGCTTTCAGTTTCAGCAGGCCCGGCTTTTCTAACATACCTACCGGAGGTGAATGCACGCTGGGTCACTGCTATACAACCCTTCCCCTCCTGGCCTCTGAGAATGCAGATCCTATCTTCATTCTGCTGCTCCGAGCCCACAAAGAAGGACTCAAACAGGTCAAACCAATTCTTCGTGACTGTCCAATGTTGAGTGGTGACTGTTTTGAGAATATAAACTGGCAGATGTTTAGAGACCCATCAGCATGTAACAGTGACCCGGTCATGGGTTACATCACAAAGTGTAATAATAACAATAAAACAAACTTGACTGGTGCCCAGAAGAGCACATGCCGACACCCAAACCCTGGGATTCAACGCTTTCACTGCCGCGGCCTGGGTTCAATTCCCAGTCAGAGAACATTTCTTTGGGAATGCCAAAGTTTGGAATCACTAAAGTACATGTATCTGTTCAAATAAATCAAGCTATATCAGGTCACACTCAGTCCACTCCCCTGAAAATGTCTGATTTTATCAATCAAGAGCCGGGAATCCTGGGAAATTGGTGAAATGTAAAAAAAAAAAAAGTAAGATCTTGCAATATTAAAGAAGGGTCTGTGCCAAAATGTTTTTAAAACCCCAAATACTCAAAAATGAGGACTTGGATATGGCAAAAAATACAGACAGTTTATGAAAAAAAATTATTTGAGGTATAATTAGTTTGGTCCATGTCCCATTCACTGACATGGAGGAGGCAGTATGACGTGTACTGCACCGAGCAACTAGACTTTTGGAGAGATTCCACATGTCCCATCCTAACAATAAGTTTCATAGAAGTTAGTATTTGAGTATAATCCTGCACACAAGCCAACCAACCAACCAAACAACAAACAAACAAATGGACAGAAGAGAAAACGTCCTTGGCAGAGGCAATGAATGCATAGTTTAAGTTTAGATGAGTCTACACTGAGAGCGCTGGGCTGAGACTTGACACCTCCCTCTGCAGCAGCTTCCTTGGCTTCATGATGAAAAGGCGTTGGATGGTGAGAACTGGTAACCCCACCTCCCCCACCCTGACCTCCTCACTGTTGGTGAGTGACTTGGAGCCGGACTGTTGTTGAAAACCTAGTGAGTGGGTGTGATGACAAAAGCCTTCGACCTATGATGGCAGGTTATAGGAAGCTGCAGGAGGCGACCACGTCCCTGCTGGGAGGGTCAGCAGTTCCAAGTACCTTGGTGCTCAGTGTACATTACTGACTGACCTGTTCACTCAGACACGGTGGCTCAAACTATCCACCTCTTCTTTCTCAGGGGGCTGAAGAACTTTGGCCAGGACCAGGCTTTCCTCCCCAGCTATCCCCTTGACACACTATCGAGAACATCTGACTGGTTGCATCTCTGGTTTGGCAGCTCTGTGCTCACAACCGCAGGTCTCTCCGGAGATCAGCGAGAACAGCAGAGTAGACCGTTGGCAGAGATCTCCCCGCCATTGAGAACATTCACCACACACGTCGTCTGTGTGGAAGGACCACATGATGATCTCGCCACCCAGCGCACAAACCGTTTTCTTCCATCTGGCTGACAGTATCAATATCAGAGCTCAGACCTGCAGGCTACTGCTCCTCAACATTTGAGACCTGCACTGAGCTCACTTACGCATCTCACATTGTGCTGCTACTTCTTCACCATGTATCTACGTGTCATGTGATTCATGTTAATTAGGACTTTATTGAAGGAGGTAGAGGGAGGTTATGTTTTCCTTGTTCATTTGTTTGTTCATTTTTCAGCAGAATTATGCAAAAATGGATCTTGATAAAAAAAATCTGGCATATTTAGGGGACTGATTTTTGAAGCCACTGGTCAAAAGCCCCCACTACCACTGCAATGGAAATGTATTGAATCTGCATTGAATCCCGGGTCAAATGACTAAAGTAGACACAGGTTCTATTCGGCTCCGTGACACCCGTGTGAACATGCTAATTTGGCAAGACAGTGAGGTGAGAGAGCGCCACAGTTGGTGTCAGGTGAAATGACAGTTGCATGTAATGTTTTACATTGTGAAATATATTCTGTCTAATACTATTACTCATACCAACAGTATTCACTCAACAGTCAGTATATTAGGATCGCCTGAATAAAACCAATGCTGTCTGATATAACTGCATTAAGTGTGTTAAAGAGCTGTTGGTTTAACTATGATCACTTTGGAGGTTGCAGTTTGTGGAGTTGTTGAATTGTATTGTGTTATGATAACAGGGATTATTTGGTCCACCCCTACCAAATCAACAAGAGGAGGCTAAATAACAGAAACAGTTCAACAGCACCACACACAAAATCCACCAAAATTATCACGAAGTTGAATCAATGCCTCTTTAACACGGTCTCACTAAAAAAAAGGTCATTGGTTTACTTTAAATCCATGCAATGCACTTAGGTACAGACAATGAACCATTGAAAAATGTATGCTGATATATTAAAAATAAATAGTTTGAGAATGCTGAGCAGTCCACTGATGCGTGTCAGTGACATAAATAAAACAAGGGCCCATGCACCCCCCCGACCCCGACTCTGTTTGATATGACTGCATTTCATGTCTGTTGCATCAAACAGCTTTTTGTGACGTGCTGCACTGATTTTTACTCTCACACAGTTTTTCCTCCGAGTAGTTGAGACATCGGCCAGTGAGCTTCCTGCCGCCTGCCACTGGACCGAACACACACTCTGTTGGTCCAAATAAATCATTCTTTCATCGCTGCGCTGTGTGTGTGTGTGTGTACGTGTGTGTGAGAGAGTGTGCATGTGTGTGTGTGTGTGTGTGTGTGTGAGTAGTCCAGTACTGTAGGCTCTCTGTGTGGCACTGACAGACACAAACCAGCTGCCTGCATTCCTCTCTCTCTCTCCCTCTCTATGCTGACTTCTTAAGGTTGATCTCCCCTCCCCCCATTCAGGCAAGTCTCTCACACATACTTCTATAGGGCTATATATACCAACACATGACACACACAAACAGCATAAGAACACTAGGTAAGAGACAACTCAATGAAGTCCAGCATGATGAATAAAAGACAAATGAGAATAATATAAGAATTTGTATGTTTTATGCATTTTACATACCGATTTAAACTGCGATATTCGACATCCACCACTCATCTTCACTCACTCATCCTCTAATCTCACGCAGCCATAGATGAAGCAGAAAGGATCAAAGTATGCATTCAGAATGTCCAGTCACACACTTTCACTCGAATTTGACGGGACAGAGTGCAGCTGGCAACTTTTAATTACACAGTAAACAGTTTAAGAGTAACTGTTCGAGGCTTAGTGGTTTTATAGTGACGTAGTATGGACAGGGCCCAAAGAAAATCCAGAAAATGGGGGTTTTTCTGGCTTTTCAGTGAAGTATCTGCACCACACCTGCAGACGTTTCATGTTAAACCACACAAGAAAAATATAACTGTACATTATTTAAAAATAAAAACTGTTTTTTAACCACCAGGTCACTCGGGAGATAATTTTCATGTTATGTTGATTTTTAACACTCAAGTAAAGAAAGACACATTATGATATAGGATTTTGAAAATTATCAGATGTCATGTAAACTACATGTTATCAATGAATGTAGATGTCGTTGTTTTCAGACATGAACTCTGGAAAATGACCAGACAATTGGGTACGGACTTTCTCTGGACTTTGCCTTTCACATCTGCAGAGCACAGCGGGAGATTGTACGACATGTTCAAAAAAGGAAAATCTCCGGAGCATTCAGGCGAGGAGTGACATCTGGGTAGAGTTTGCAGGATGCAGGACATGATGTACAAATTGTGCTGTGGAAAGTGTTTTGTTGACAGCACATCAACACCAGTGTCAGTCCTTCAATAAAAGCTCTTGAATCTCGTCTTTCCATGTTGTCATATTCTTTGGTGTCTTTAACATGTATGGCTTCTCTTTTTTATCCTGAGATATTTGTATTCTTAAATTGTGAAATGTCATCAACACATCCACTCACTCACAGCGAATCCTATACTGCTATATTATCACATGGGCTCACTTATTGTCTGGGGCAACTGACTCTGATGTTTGCATTCTCACATTCAGCCCCTCTGGATAATTTCAGGAGCATATCCAGAGTTCAGTGTGTGTCTGAAAGCCGCTTAAAGCTAGAGTTGGTAATCCTGGAAAAGCTAAGAGCAGGCTGCACTGTGAAAATATGCAATAGATACATCCCACCGTGAACATGCAACGGCTGACAACTGCTAGAAGCCGACTTTTCCGTGACCTGCTCGCCAACTTCTGACCATTGTCTGTGTTTCAGCTGTGTTTGTCTCTCCAGCGGAAGACTCCTGTCATGCACAGTCAGAGCACAGGCAGGGTGTGAGTAGGCAGGACGGTTGGTGAAAGACAGGTACGCCAGCATAAATTTGACCAACTATGAAATGAGGACTTTATTTATTGATGGCTACTAAAATGTGAAGGGGGATTCCAACAAATATGATAAAAAGTGTTTTTCAAAAAACAATTTATGATCATTAATGATGATGAAGTTTTACTGTTTATCATGTATATATACCCAGGGCTTACACATTAGAAACACATAACTTGCATAATCACTGCACAACATGCGGAATCACACATGGAAAAACATGGGTCAAGCGTGAACAAACACCAGCACAGCGTGTTAAACTAATGCTCGCTCCCCAGAAACACTTAACGTGCTGGTTAGACCAACTTGGTCAGCCAACATGTCCTTTAAGCCCTCCTCAAATTTGACAACCTCCTCTGACCAAACTAAAAGGCCCCGTGTTTTTCCACCTCAGCTCCACATCTAAATAGTTGTTCAGTATTGGGTTTCACATGGTAGCTTGCATACTTTGCGCGGTGGTCACACTCCTTGCTGCCCTCGAACTGAGCAAGTACAGTCCCAACCATCAAAATCGTTTTTTTTGTGTTTATTTCACCTCGGCCTACTGTAAATCTAATTTTTTTTTCCGTCTTCTTCCTTTCCTCTCCAGCAGATGTCCAGCTGCAGCAGACCATAGTCCAAACAGTGACTGACTGTCTGGAAAACCTGCTGGACTGCCCCGCATGTGCTTGACCACTGCAGACAGTATCCACAAACATACTCTCACACACACAAACAAACAGCTTCAGTTAGCTGCGATGGAGTGCGTCCATTTGACCCGGTGTGCCTACCAACTGCTGCGTTTACACCACAGACAGGAACGAGCAGGGAGTGTGTGTGTGTGTGTGTGTGTGTGTGTGTGTGTGTGTGTGTGTGTGTGTGTGTGTGTGTGTGTGTGTGTGTGTGTGTGTGTGTGTGTGTGTGTGTGTGTGTGTGTGTGTTAGGCACAGGGGGAGAGAGACAGATTGCTACACCCACTTGTAAATTTATTCAAAGTGTATGCTTTTACATGCTGGTGAGTGTATAACAGCATTCACACAACAGACAGCAATAGTCAACATGGCTTCAGAGGTTTTACCATGAAACTCCAACACCGAAATGCCTCCGATGATGCCGTAAACACTAGGTCAGGCACTGGTGAGTATATAAATCTATGCGCCAATCAGATACCACGTATTTTAAGTAGCCTATAAAAGTTTAACCCAGATAAAACTGTAACGGCTGTTCCCTGATTTTTACTTCCTCTCTGCTCCAAGCAGTCACGTTGTACTGCCACTGGCAAGTCCTGTTTTTGGGAAAGAATTAATAAGAAGTGATTTCTGGTAGCGTAGCATTAGTCAAAACTAGCTCGCTAAAGCTGTTTGTTTGCAACGTCAGCAATTTTGAAATATTCCACACTGGCAATTCCCACAAGTACAATGGGGACATGTACTGTGTGCAAGACTTCAGTTTTAAGAGGTGGCATCAGTGTTGCCAAAAACAAGACGAGCAATCTCATAAAGCGTTTGAAGAAGCATCACATGGAAGTTAGTTAGTAGAATACAGCTGTTAAAATATGTTATTTAAGTTTGATGTTCTTTCAAATGAATTGGATCGGACCTCTGTGTCCTCCGATGTCCAGATATTGCAATCACTATTGTGAAGGGAAAAATGTTGTCGGATCATCTCTACAAATAATCATCGCTCATCCTTCAAGTCAACTGTCCCCGATTAGCGTCTGAGGCCTCCAGCCAAAGTTAGGCTCCTGTAGGTGAAGCCAGTTTTTTCTACAGTTGAACTTCTAGATGAATCACGTAAATCGTAAAGTTTTACATAACATTTCTGTGCACAGACCTCAGAGTAGAAGCTCGAACTGTTGTTTGCGTCTGGTAAACTGTGTTTTGTGATGAGAAGAGTTCACTGTATATACTGATCCTTTTGAGGAGGACTGCAGTATGAGAAATGAATAGAACCAATTTTCCAAAATCTATATAAATATATCTATGTAAATATATGCAACACTCCATGGAAAACACTCATCATCATATGTGAACTAATGTTTGAGGCAGTGAACTTTATGTGAGACCAAAATGTGAACATTTGTTGAACTAATTCATTTTAATGTCCACTTTGCTCAAAATCCCTAATTAGGTCAACAGCAAATCTGTATAAACAGTGGATAAACAATTAGACTGATTTATTGCCCCACTGGTGCAAACATGTTTAGGAAATGTGGAAATATGCGCCTCCATCCGTTCATTCATTCCAGTGTTTAACATTGTGGTGTCTTTGAGCGGTGACGCTGATTAGATGGCGTTTGAAAAATACTCTCCTGGGAAATCACAGTATACTAACAACATCTATCAATATCCATCAATAACTCTAATAGCTTGAGTCTTTAATTATTAGGCTACACAGCTGTCCATCAGAGGCTCAAACCAACTCGTGAAACCAAATGTAATTATGCCTCAGACTAATTATTGAGTTGTCTGAAGCTTGCAGTATTAGCCTTAGTATTTGTTTCTATATTCTGGTGTCTATATTTGATTCATAATGTCTATTTTAAGCCATAGATTTGACATCCACAGCTGCGAGCTGCAGCGTGTCTCCGAACAACTGAAGACCCTGATGATGTCGACTGGAAAAGCTTTTTCTAAATAGACAACAACGTGCCCACGCCAGAAATCACATTGATAATGTGGAGGGACGAACCTCCTCCTCTTTTGCTCATCAATACAATCTGCTTTCAGTGCTGGGTGTGATGAAGTTAGGTCAGCGTGGATTGATTCTATTAGAAACCCACTTGGGTAGATAGATGGAAAAAGCACGGATAACAAATTAGGTTATCCTGCTGCAACTTGCCAGTAAAGATTTTAAACAGATTTTATCTCCGACATCACTCAAGAAAAAAAATGCCTTTATCTGTCTACATTCTTTTGAAACTGGCCACTTAAAATTGTTGTGCATGTTTTACTAGATTTCAGTTTTGGTGTTGGGGAATAACTTAACATCCTTGACCTCAGCTGGATGTAATACAGCTGACAGATGGAGTCTATCAACAGTGTGGACACCTTGGGCAGCCGTAGATCATCTTCTCATTTCCCTTGTTAGCAGTTTGCAATCCGCCCACTTCTGTTGTTGCAGAGGCTGGATCCAGTCCCAGAGAGATGGGCTACACCCTGATCATAAATTTGTCATACTTACAGTCACACATTCATTCTTAACTGGTCTTAGCATTTCCAGCTAAGATAGCAAAATGCAAAGTGACAGATTTCATACAAAAAAGACAATGAAAAGTGTTTAACATAGCATATAGAAGACATGTAGGATAAGACATTGAAACACAAAGGTAATTTATTGTAAATTAGAAGCTTAAAATAGACATAAAAAAGAGAATTTAACAATATTTATTGATTATTTATTACTTTTACAGTTATAGGATGGGCTGTGCGTGGCACTTTTGTTGCTCCATGGATGTTGTTGCAATTTATATGTAAAATATACATTGATGCTTTTCCTAAAAATGCGTTTCTAATAGATAAATATAGTTAATAGAATTTATGAGTCAACCCAAAGCCAGTGGCGATCCAAGGACTTTTTAACCTGGGTTTGAAGTTGGAGCCAGGTTTACATATTTTAGAGGTTTGTTCCAGTAATGTGGAACACATGATTAAATGCTACGTCTTCATGTTTAGTTTAGTCTGGGAATGTAAAGTAGATTGATGACCCGAGTGAGTTCAAATGGTAACAGAGGGCCAGAGATGTACACTGCTCCCTATATCCTAGATGAGCAGTAACATTTTAAACTGCGCGAGAAGCATATATTAGAACAAAGAACTGAGAATGTGTATAGTGTTTTGTTTCGTGTTTCGTTCATGATATGTCCCAATGCAAGCATGTAAAGGGAAATGAGTGTGCCGTGTTGATATGCTCATGTTACCAAATGAGACAAAGTAGTCCCTGTCCTGGAGGATGGTCTGAGAAGGTCCAACCCACTTTTCTAGTTTTTTTACTAGTACTATGGTCAGCTGTGTCTCAGGCGGCACAAATAGATCCTAGAGGACAGGGAATGGCATTTGACCTGCGAGTTTCTGGATGACTATCTTTCTGTGCTTCTTCAGAAATCTATACCGGCCCACTGGCCTATTTGAGTCTAACTCGCCTATATAGGCCAGATTACAGCGGGGAACTCGACCAACTTTTCCTTTAGTTTCAGCTTCTCTTCCTGCTCTGCCTTCTTCTCTCCCCCCCACCCCCCTGCCCTCTTTGACCTTCTCTCTTCTTCCTGTCCCTTCCCCCACACTAACCTACCCCCACCCTCTTTATTCCACTCGGGGTAGAAACACACCAAATGCAGCGAGACCACCAGGAACCGCCCACACCCCCCACACTCTGAGGCCCTGTGCAAATTTCTGCAGTGTTGGCTGCTGCTGCTCTTTATTCCCACGATTATACAGATCGAAGCAGGAGCCCCATATTGACAACAATGATTGTTTGCAATAAGTCACTATAAGGAGAAAAATGAAATATGTACTTACTGTGATCGAGTGGTTGAGATGCTGGAATCCCTTTGGGTTCCATGGCATTTTTGTCATGGTTTCGCTCACCATGCTGCAGTATATGTTTACCTGCAAACACTGAGTGACTGTGTGTGCAGATATTCTGTGAGGAGATGGAGAGAACTCAGCTTCCAAGCTGCACATTAAAAAAGTGGAGATGGAAAAAAGCTGGAAACTAAACAGACTCAAACAACTTTTTGTTGTGAACTGAGGACACGAAATAGTGCTGTGTGTGGTCACATATGTAGAAGATGACAGATGAAAGAATAGAAAAGAAGAAATAAGTAATGGAAAATGTGCTTTTTTCTGCTGTTCCATTACAAAAAAATTATTTGGACTGGCATTAGAAATGAAACACTTTGATAGCGTTTGTTTTATGTGAAAAATCATAAAAACTAAACTAACTAAAACAAAAGTTCATCGTTTATGTCATGCTCCCTTTTAGTGTTATTGAAGTCAGTGTTGCCAGTGCTATGGTCCAACGAGCTTATTTTGAGACATGTATGAAGTGTTTTCAGTGATGTGAGAGAGGTTTGGAGTTGAAATGCATTGTTTGGCAAAGATACTGTACATCTGATACAAAAGTGGCTTGAGTAATTACAGATGCCTGTTAGCAATTGAACAAACTTTGTTAGAATTGGAATTGCCGACAACCTATGAAATGTAGACAGAGGACTGGAACTAGGGGACTGTATTTATGGGGGTAGGACTCTATAAGTATTAACTTCCTCCTTTTCAGACATGATATATTTATTTTAAAAATGATTTCTTAAAGTTCACTTGTTTGCTGTGCCTTTTTCTTATTTGCTTTTGAAGGTATTTTCATTTTTAAACTAAATATGTTTGAAATAAAAACTTAACCTATGTAGTGTCCAGTGTTTCCAATAAACATCTACTGTATGGGGGGGATGAGTTTTCTTTCGTTTTTTACATTTAATACAAGCAGACTTGTTGCATCAAATATGTGTTACATCAGTTATGTTTTTAAAAAAGTAACTGGGTTTATATCAGCACAGCAAAAAGTTATGAAAGAAAATTAAGAAATAATCCGACAAGTAACAAATGTGTAAAGGTAATATTTATGTATTTCCCTTTTAATAAATGTTAGAAAATAAAGTTAATACACTTCTTTGTGTAATCTATCAAATTTAAATAGCTTACATAAGGCAAACTATATGGAAATTCTTCAACTGTACTTTCAGTATAAAATGTAACTTTACATCAATGTTGGCAAAGCAAAAGTAAAGAAATAAGGTAAAGAAATAATCTGACAAATGTGTTAATGTGGTGTTATCCTCCTGCTGTTAAGGGTTTATATCCTTTTAATTTTCATCAATGAAAGAAGGGGAAGTAACTAGACTTGTTTGTGTTACATGTGATTATTGTAAATGCTCTACATAAGTGACGCCTGCAGGCCAATTGAGTTGAAACACCCAAACAGAAAAGTGATTATGTTTGTCAAACTTCTGCTCTAATGTAATTACAGTAACATATTTTCCAGCGATGAGCGGCGAGGGCCAATCAGGAACGAGTCCTGCAGGAAAACAAACGCTGCGATTGGCCGAGACGCGTCGCCGGTTTCAAGGAGCCCCTGCGTGCTGTCGGGGGTCTGGCCAATGGCGGCGGGGGGGGCGCCTGGAAACCGGTGGAATCCGAGCGGAGTGCGGAGGGAGCGAGTCCTCCGGACTTCAACCGCTCAGCATGTGAACCGACGCGCCGCATGAAGTCAAGTCGAGAAAACCGTGGAAATATGCGTTTTTTCGCGTTTTAATCCGTCGCTAGTTTGCGTCAAAGTCGCCGCCGCAAAGCCCCGGACGCGTGGGACTAACTCGGGTTCGGCGTCGCGTCGAGAAAGCGGGAGTTAAAGTGCGGTTTTCCCCCGCGGGCTGGCTGAGAGAGTGGACTGCTTGGAGTCACTTACAAAGACCATCAAGAAGTCATGACACGACGAACGTTTCACTTGGATTTATCTGCGTGAAATACGAGCAAAAGTCGAGCGGGGACACCGCGAGTCGGTGGTTTTGGACTACAGGCGCAGGGTTGGGACGTTTGCTGCAGGTTTTCGTCGCTTTTCAGCCGTTTTCAAGTCGCCCTACTTGGATCAAAGTTTTTTTTTTCCTCTCCCTCCCCCCCCCCTCCTCCTCAACTATGGCGGCGGCCAGGTCCACCACTGGCTCCGTTTCCCTGCGGATCATGTGGCTGCTGTGCGGGCTGTGCTTCTCACCCACCGCGGCTCAACACTACAACAGCGAGAGTGGCATATCCATCCCGGAGCACGGGTTCTGTCAGCCCATCTCCATCCCGCTGTGCACCGACATCGCCTACAACCAGACAATCATGCCGAACCTCCTGGGCCACACGAACCAGGAGGACGCCGGGCTGGAGGTGCACCAGTTCTACCCGCTGGTGAAGGTCCAGTGCTCCGCGGATCTCAAGTTCTTCCTCTGCTCCATGTACGCGCCCGTCTGCACCGTGCTGGAGCAGGCCATCCCCCCATGTCGGTCCCTGTGCGAGCGTGCACGGCAGGGATGTGAAAGCCCTGGATGAACAAATTCGGCTTCCAGTGGCCGGAGCGGCTCCGCTGCGAGGCTTCCCCGTCCACGGTGCCGGGGAGATCTGCGTGGGCCAGAACACATCCGAACCCAGCAGCCCGTCCTCGTCGTCTTCTCCCTACGCGCTCGAGGCCAGTGACCCTCCCCCCACACCGACCGAACCCAACGCCCGCCCAGCACAACCAGTACCACCAGTTTTCCTGCCCGCTGCAGCTGGAGGTACCTACCTATCTGGGTTACCGCTTCATGGGGGTCAAAGACTGCGGGGCCCCGTGTGAGCCCAATAAACCCACCGGGATCATGTACTTCCGAGAGGACGAGGTGAAGTTCGGCCGCCTGTGGGTCGGTATCTGGTCCATCCTGTGCTGCGTGAGTACCCTCTTCACAGTGCTCACTTATTTAGTGGACATGCGGCGGTTCAGATACCCCGAGCGGCCCATCATCTTCCTGTCCGGCTGCTACTTCATGGTGGCGGTGGCCTACGCTGCCGGGTTCTTCCTGGAGGATAAAGTCGTCTGTGTGGATAAATTCAAGGATGAAGGCTACAGAACCGTGGCCCAGGGGACCAAGAAGGAGGGCTGCACCATCCTCTTCATGGTGCTGTACTTTTTTGGTATGGCCAGCTCCATCTGGTGGGTGATTTTGTCCCTGACGTGGTTCCTCTCCGCCGGGATGAAGTGGGGACATGAGGCGATAGAAGCCAACTCCCAGTACTTCCACCTGGCCGCATGGGCTGTCCCGGCCATCAAGACCATCACCATCCTCGCCATGGGTCAGGTGGACGGCGATGTCCTGACCGGGGTGTGCTTCGTCGGGATCTTCAACGTGGACGCCCTCCGCGGCTTCGTCCTGGCCCCGCTGTTCGTCTACCTGTTCATCGGCACGTCCTTCCTCCTGGCGGGTTTCGTGTCGCTGTTCCGCATCCGCACGATCATGAAGCACGACGGCACCAAGACGGAGAAGCTGGAGAAGCTGATGGTGCGGATCGGGGTGTTCAGCGTGCTCTACACGGTACCAGCCACCATCGTGATCGCCTGTTACTTCTACGAGCAGGCCTTCAGGGAGCACTGGGAGCGGACCTGGCACATGCAGACCTGCAAGCGCTTCGCCGTGCCCTGTCCGGTCCACAACTTCGCCCCCATGACCCCGGACTTCACCGTGTTCATGATCAAATACCTGATGACCATGATAGTCGGGATCACCTCGGGGTTCTGGGTCTGGTCCGGGAAGACCCTCCAGTCCTGGCGGAGGTTCTACAAGCGCCTGAGCAACGGGAGCCACGGGGAGACAACGGTGTAGAGGTGAAGGATGGAGAGGCACAGGGCCTGGGAGTTATGGATCTAACAACCACGATGATAAAAAAAAAAAAAATAGCTTTCTTTCTTTAAATTGCTATTTTGGACATGTTTTCTTTCGATCGGATTTTTGTGTTATCAGGTCCTGGCGCCAGTTCATGTTGTTGGACTCAAACAAACTCTGATATTCGGTAGAAGTTGGATGAATTTTCGATATATTTCCTTTTTGTTCTCTTTTTTTTTTATTGTCGTCATCAGACAGCCCTCACTCCTGGCTTTTGCATCTTTTTGGATTATAGAACTGGTTTCAATGGCCGCACCGGTCCCTGAACTGTGATGTCAGACTGGCGAAGTTACTTTAAATATGAAATTCCCTTACTTTATTATTGATTATATCCTTGATATTACAATTTGAATGTACTTCCTGTCTACTCTGGTGAGCGTAAAGGAAGAGACTGATGGGTCATGCAGTGTGGCAGTCTGTCCATGCTGCAGCAGAAAGGTCACACAGTGGGTTTGATCCCTACAGCAGCCACACACTCTCTGACTGTGACTTCATTCATCAGGGGAGCTGGGACCATACCATGTAGATTATAAAGTAGCCTACTCTGCTTTTAGCTAAGGACTGAAATGCTTTAATACTGTTAAATATTGCAGAGTACAATCTGACCGGTTTTTAATCTGAGGAATAATGCATCGACCCATCTTGTGCCAAATGGTTGCCCAGAGATCCAAACTCCTTTTTTCCTCCATTTTCTACTTTTTTTTATTTGTAAATTCTCAGACTGAATATTTGCTCGTGTATTGAATGTTCAATCTGAAGCTGAATGAAGTTATGTATTGGTTTGCACAGCTAAAGGTTACAAGTGTTACAAATGACTGATCCACCGCAGGATGACCCGAATATAAAGAGACCACACATGTGCACACACACACAAACACACAAGCACAGGCTTCCACTCTCTGTAATGGAGACACAACAGCTCATTGTTTGTCTCTGTGTGTGGTCTCCCATCAAAAAGGCTTTTTAAGCTTTTAAGACATCCAAAGCACCGTTTCAAGGATCCAGTTATAATCCTTCAGAGTTAAAACGGTTTGCTACGCATTTTCCATGTTATTTTATCCTGGATAAAGATGACTGTACACATTCACTCCTGCATTTCGGCCCACTGTTACTGAATCCACCTTATTTTAATGTTATTTCACTACGAAGTGTTGAATGGTTTTCACAAACAGACTTTTTTTAATGAATCATTATTTTAGTGTCCGCACACATGCACACATGTATTTTCTCTCCATGTAAACCCAGTCCTATGTGGGGGTATTTTTGTGTTTGGAGAAAGCACAGTGGTGACAGACTACGCAGCAGAGGTTGATTGTTACAACTGACCTGATTTCTTTATTGGTAAAAACTGAACGTTCACGTCACCTCAATTAGTTAACAAGCTAATGCAAAAACAATTTCTAAAGTTACTGTAAAGCTTTTGATAGAAGAGCAGGAATTCTCTCCACCAAATGCCTTTACCATTAAAATAGCACAACCCAGAGGTGTATGTCAAGATTGAACGTCGTTCATTCATTTTCTGTAACCTGAGTAGCTTTTGAAATTTCAATGGAAACTCCAGCAGAAAAAGTAATCCACTGTTGAACGCAGCACATTTGAACGGAATCATAAAAAGGGAGCTGTGTTTGGAAACCCGAGCAGAAAAAATGTGTTTTTGTCAAGGCTGTCGGCTGTAAAGCAGGATATGATTTCCAGAAGCTTTTGATTCTTGATGTACGTCACATTTTCTCTACATACATCGCACAGTGATGTAAATGGTGGAAAGATCCTGCAACAGTTTGACCTTATAGACTTGGTTTTTAATCTCTAAAGCTGTGTCTCATATCCACACATACTAACACCAGAAACACACTATGTACCAATCATCATACTGTTAAAGCAGTCTGCATACAAGGAATGTCACATTTCCCATGTGAATGTACTTACATACCTCAAACCCTGGTTAAAATTAGCATGTAGGATCTGTCTGTCCTCCATCATGCTTCTACCTAACAAGGCAAACACATTGTGTGCGCTGAGATCTTCCAGTGTCAACGATACCAGACTGACCTGTTTGTGTTGTGCTAGTTTTCAGAAGGAATATGAGTGTGTTTGTGTGTATTTTTATCAGAACATATGCAACCTACCAAGTAAACACAGACTGTTTTTGTAAAGGCATATTGTATTTATGGGGATACTCATGTTTTTTTTGTCTTTTTTACTTGTTTTTTATCGAGATAAGCCTGTTGTACATGTACAGTTTGAATAAAAGCGATAAGGTTTGTAATTTTTGTCAGCACACGCCTGGTATTTGTTTTTAAATGGATGTGGCAGCACACAAGCAGGGATTCACCTTCACATCTCACTTAACATTGCCCTGTAAGGTTTTTCTCAACACCTTAGCTGAGCTGGCTCTTTATTTCTTTCACTAACCACCTCAACGTTAAGGCATGTCAGCAGAAATACTTTTCATGCAGAGTCAGAACACATGATTTAAACACATTAGCAACGACACAGGAAAGCTTGTGAAGCAGGGAATGTGGTTGCTGTGTGAACACCACACAATTCTTCCTAGAAAATGTAATCAGTAACAAAATTACACCAGGATTTGTGTTTCCCTTACACAACAACACGCATAGCATTACTGATCTTAGCACACAACAAGGAAATATAGGAAAACATAAAGTAAGTAGCTGAGAGCAGTGCCTTGCTGTGGTGTTGGCCACAATTGCCTCACTCTGAGCAACACAACTTTCTGCCAACAGCCCTCCAAGTTTATTAAGAAAATAAAACGTGAAGTGTCTGAACATACTGGATTAGTTTGTGATTTTACAGCGCCCTCTACAGACTGACACGCACAAGCACACAAACGAAAGAGGAGAAATCTCATTCAAAGGTTCAGTTGTAGAATTCAGTGACATCTAGAGGTGAAGTTGAATGTTGCAGCTTAATATTCCCCCCCCCCCCCCCCCCCCCCCTCCAAACATTAAAGACAACCTGAGGTAGCCTTCAGTTGTCATAAAAACTCAAAAGGTGTTTAGTTTGTCCAGTCTGGGCTACTGTAAAAAACATGGCGGCCTCTGTATGTAATACAAAGAGCTCATTCTGGGGTAAAGAAAACAATTCATACAATTGAGATGAAACACACTAGTGAAAACATCAGGATATTTTATATTTAATTTCTGCCAATAGATCCCTTTCACCTAAATCTTACACACTGAACCTTTAATGTTGAAGAGGCCTGAGAACACATCTTTCCTGCAGATTAACTGTACAAAAGCAGAAGAAACACTGATGCACTGATCTACACTGATGCAGAAGCACCTGTTTAAAACTGCTAAGGGGCATAAAAAGCTAGACATTACACATAATACCAGTGGAAACCTGAAGATCCTTAATACTAATTACCCTTCATGCTAATTGCCTGTGTTAATTAATAATGCTGCCCTCTAAACCTCATGAATGTCTAACCTTCCTGTCTGATCCAGTTTGGTATCAAATAAGAAATCCCATAGCGCCATCTGCTGGTGGAGGTAAGTGGGTGCCTGCAAGAAGACGAATCCCATCTTTTCTACTCTGCATTTGGAGAAATGTGATGTTTCTTTAATATGTACCTCAATGTGCTACTACATGCAGTTGTCTGCTGGACCGAGCTTTATGAGACAAAGTTAACTTTACACTGTGACATTTACTTTACAGTTTTCTCCATTCATTGAATATACTGTTAGAAACAGCAGGTCGAGTTTTGAGAAAAGGCAACTTCAGTTTTTGCCCCAAATTGTGTTATTTATATAATTAAATAATAATAATAACTTTATTTGTATAGCACTTATCTAATCAAGGTGACAAAGTGCTTTACACAAAAAATCCATGGTAATTCATTTAATAAAATGTATTTAGTTCAGTTCAATTTTAAGAGCCAAATTATAACATAATAAGACTTACTTTCTCATAATTATGACTTACTATCTCATAATACTAAGTCATAATTATCCTTATTAGGACACGTACAGGACTGACGTTTACTTTGTGTTTGTTTGAGTTCATGAGACACATGTTAAACACATGTAAACACCGTGTGCACGCATTTCCCTGCTTCACACAACACGAGACGTAAAGTGACGCGCACAGTCAGGACATCAGGGTTAAAGTGAGGGAACGATCCGGAGTCATGATCCGTCATCATCGATTAATAACAAAAAAATACATGTGATTATCAGTTTGTGTGAAGTGGGACAGAGACGAGCATACACACACACACACTCCCGCAGACAGACCCTGCAGTCAGTATCTCATAATAATGAGATAGTAAGTCATAATTATGAGATACAGGATTTGTATTTTCTTCATCAAAGTGGCGGGAATGGGCTTCCTTAAGGATGTCATATTTCAGTTGAATATAAAGTTTTGATCACTGCATCACCGTATTTTCAGTTGATCACATGGAAAAAACCTGCCCTCCGGTGGCCACAACTAGAAATACATACAATGGTCTGGTAATTAGCTTTTAACTGCCCTGTTCTGACCTATGACTATGGTCATGTAGGACTATTAGATCATAAACTTTGTACTGACATTTATTTTAACCAAAGGTCTCCCGTCTTTGTTTTAGACATTTCTGTTTTAGGCCGCTCAACAGAAGACATAATAGAAGTCACTTTATTGGAATCTAAAAAGAACATAAGCGGTACAGTGATGTGCTGACAATTATTTCATCCACAGATGAATAATAAGTATGTTTTACATCTATAATCTGTCAAAAAAGCAAAGCTCTCCATGTGCCTGGTGAGATCAGTTTTTTTTTTACATTTGCCAGTGGAAACTGGATGATACATTTATTTAGAGGAAGAAAAGCAGATAAACATGCTGAATAGATGATGTAGAACATTTATTTTGTTTTCTACAGTTCCTTTGATTGTGAAATGTGCAATGCTCTGTTTTGTAACATAAAAAAAGATTGATTTTGTAAATCACACCACCTCCTATCACAGCCAGAGTGAGGAGGTTAACAAGGACTCTACACATCTTAATGGATCCATCCAATCAGCGGCCTCCTCCTCCTCTCCTCCTGCCCTGACAGAAAAGTGGAGCAGATGCTCTGTGTGCGAAACAATGCGACCCCCCGCGGGCCGGACACTGTCGAACCTGTGGATCCTGCGTCAAGCGTCTGGACCACCACTGTGTCTGGTGGGTTGGATTTGATATTATAACATCTTTATACCTCTTTGAATTGTACATTCACACCACATCATGAAAGTGAATATTCAATTATGACAGATTAGATAACTGCCCTGTAATTACACAACAACGTTCATGTCTTAAGCAAAGACTCCTACTGTACCCACTGGTTTCCTCAGGGCCGTGCACAGACATTTTGGGGAGCGGGGGCTCAAGTGAAAAACTCTTTGCATCCAAAGATTGATTTTTAAATGGAAACTGCTCCCAGCAAAAATGTCTTGAAATGTAAACTTGAACTAGAAAACTGGTAAACTGGGATCTGTCTCAGGCCAACCAGGAAGACAGGGTGTCTATTTGTTTGTGAGCTTTATCAGACACTTTCCTGAACTGCACACTGCCAAGAACATTAAAGATGTCAGTTTTATAAATCTCTTTATACCTAAAGTAACGTAAAGTAACATAATGTAACGTAAAGTAACGTAATGTAATGTTTAGTAACGTAAAGTAACGTAACGTAACGTAACGTAACGTAAAGTAACGTAACGTAAATGTTTTATTTTTCCTCTTTATAGATGTTTTTTTTTCATTATAAATTCATTATTAATCTTTCCTCCCTCCTCTTTTATAACGTGCTTTCGTAACGTAAAGTAACTTTACGTGACAGAGCGGGAGGCTCAGCTGGCTCTGAGGAACAAAACGGGCTAGAGCCGCCTGTGGGGACTCGTCATCGACACAGGAGAGTATTCTCGTGGCTTCTGTTAGAACTGGGTTGAGTTCCTCACCATGACAGATGCTTCAGTCTCTCCTCACTCCTTCACATGCAGCATGTCTGAAGAACTTCATCTCTAGTATTTCCTTGGATTTATCAGCTGATGACTTCCAATGCTCACTGCATTCCACCCTCTTTAATATCAAACATCACAAACTGTCTTTAACTCTGAAATAAGTTGCAGGGGAATTATCAAGTGTTGGTAAGTGTTAACTGTTAAAAAGTACACACTACATGTTTGTTGAATTGTCTCTTTATGAAATTAAGCTGCAGGCACTGCCATGTTATTTTACATATGTCTGTACCTGCACAAATTTAACATATCATCTGCTGTCTGACAGATTTCTATTTTGAAAACTTGTCTGTTTGAAAATGAAATAGGAAAATAATAAAAAACTAGGACTACGTTGTAGCACTAATGGGCACTGACCTGACCAGCTCCATATCTCACAAAAAAGGAAGCAAAAGAAACATTTAACATAACATATTTAAATTTGGATTGGTAAACTAGAATAAGATGGGACTTGGTGGCTTCTCAATGGAAGTTAAATCCTAATGAAACTATGGTGACAGGAAGGGGTCAGTACATGGGAGGGAAAGTGTTAAAAGCTAGAGAGTTAGAGGATGTTGTTAGGAGGTTGTAAATGGTCAAAGATGCAGAGGGTTGTACATATTTTAGGTTAATGTGATGAGGCCTGTGTGTGTGTGTGTGTGTGTGTGTGTGTGTGTGTGTGTGTGTGTCCTAGACTATCAGGCCTACAGGATGTCCCAGGAGAGCTGCATTCTCGATCAGGGTTAAAATCGCTATCGTCTAAAATTGTTTGCCAAAAACAACTGTACATGTCAGAGAAAACATTGTATAAAAAAACTGTTAATTCAATCCTCCTTTTTAAAAAAAAATATTTTTCAGCAGTGGACAGTGGAGCCAAATCCTGCGGGAGCTGATTAATAAAATGTTGAGAGGAAAGAGGATTGAAAGGAAGATGATGAGGTCGTAAAAGTGCAGGAAAGGAGCAAAGAGAGACAAAAAGAAATGCAACAAAGAAAAAGAGATAATCTGAAAACTAAAGAGCTTCAGAGGCCTTTACTGAGCTGAGCATATATTAGTGTGAAATGACTGAGTTAGGCCCATACTGACTGTAAACAATTGCCCCAATACATCTAACAATGCATCAATGTAACACCAGAGGACCAATCACATAACAACACCTTGTATGAAGTTACATTTACACAATGTGCTACCGTGTTCTGTTAAACCCTCAATGGCCGACACGTCTTTTAAACTCCATGTCTGTAACATGTAGATTGAAAGGGGGTGATCAAAGTGATCGTCTGAAGAAGTGGTCGCCATTTACTTCAATTTTTTTTTGTGTTTTGTGGACTCAAACACCCCCCCCCCCCCCAATCGGCATAGTGATGAGTAGATAAGAAGTGAATTTTAATTATTGGGTGAACTATCCCTTTAAGACATTGTTACTTTATCATCCTGTGCTGTTCAAAGATGTAAAAACATACAAAGCATTGTGACTAATCATAATGGCTGTTTGTTTGGATTTATGCATGAAGGAATTTGAGACATAGTCTGAAAAACATGACATAAACTTTCCCATTATTACATTGTAAACAATAGCATGATGCATTCAGGTTACACTGTGCGACATCTGTCTTTGACCCGTCCAGTGTCTAAGTGGCACACAAACACTTTCATTAAAAGTTTTTTTTGGGTAAACAATGGCTGGAGACACTAAGGGGCATCAACCTTCACATTTCCCCTGAGAGGGCCTGATGTGCTCCGTCCACACACATGAGACTACTCTGTTATTGATGAAATACCAGCTGATGTAACTCTCATCAATCTTGATGCAAGTACAGAGTAAACATGATGATTAGGCCTCGGGGTCATTAGTCCACTGGACCTTTTTATCCCCTTGACATCAATTTATGGCCTGTTATGGCCGGAGACAAGTGGTCTCCATGCAGATGCAACTGTGCACAAACACCCTTTACACTGAGAGATGGTCACTGGTGTTAGAGACTGGAAACAAAGTCCCAGACAAACAGAGTACATTTGTTTTCCGTGTTTGGATATCTGGTATTTAGAAATGACAGGCCAAAAACTAAATATTTGCCCTTTTATATGCAGTAAATAGTACTGATTAGTATCAGTAACCTGAACATTGCAACAGGGTCGACAGCGCAGGCATTTGCCTCAGGCGCCCGAGAAACGGTTGATCTACAGCAACATTAATTTAGTGAGAAACACCTTCAATCCTATGATCTATGTACAGGAAGCTGCAACAACAAGGTCAAAGACCAATGAGGCAACAGTCCACTCACTTTCTGCCAAAAGCTTTTAGAAGTTTGGTTTGATATAGGGCCCCCCAGGATCCTTTTGCCTGGGGCCCCCAAAGTTCCTCAAAATGCTCTCTGAACTTAAGACAAAGCTACTATTTTTTAATTGCCAGCTAAACTCTTATGACAGTGCTGATCTTATCTGAGAAATTAAAATAGTCCATTATAGAGGAATTTCACCAATTCCAATCTTATCTTTATTGTATATTCTGTCAGTTCATGGGACCGTGACTTAACTATGTTAGTTTACTGTCTGGTGAACTAAGAGTAAAAGTTGTCAGTGTCACCTTCTGGCACCAGCTCAGCATACAACAGTGGATTTTGGCATTTTCTGGTGACTATCTGCACTTTGTAATATAATAAACTCTATTTATTTGGCACATTTTATGGAGGAAATGCACTTTCTACCATGTCAAGCTGCTCATAAAAGGTCCAGTTGTACCTGCACCCAGTTTTAGGCGTTTAAAGCTGCTATGCAGAAACACAACAGCAATATTATGTCGATATCTCAAATTCAACGTCTGACTGGCTTCAATATTATTTCAATTTCACCAAGGGCCCTAAAGGTGTCTGACTATGATGCTTATATGCTTATAATGTTTTTGGACGTTACGACGCCAATGACTTTCTCCCTCCTTTCACAGTCCTACCTATTATCTCACTGAGACAAAATGAATGGAAAGATGCCAAGTCTAGTGCAGTCATGTGCTTGTTTTTTCACAATTCCAAAAGTGCAAATGGGCCTAGTTACATGCTGCCGTGGATGCACAAGAACAATATTAATCATCGCCTCACTAGAGTAACGATCATCGTTTCAGTGGTAGAATAAAAGAAGAAGAAGGTCTCCTGCTGCCTTTATATCCAGGAAGAGTAATTGGCCTCCTAGACTCATCTCTGCCAATTTACCTTCCCTGGTACAGCTGGAGATGCTCTCTGAGCCACCTCCACACCCACATACCCCCCATCATCGAACTCAAAACAGGCAGCCATGCGGCCTGACCTACCCGCCCCCCTCCACATGAGGCTGGGAGAGGAAGCTGGCCTACAGGCAGGGCTGAGCAGGTTGGTGCAGCCGCACGCCAAGTCTCTCAGGGAGCCGGGCAGGTGGGCACCGCCACCGACAGCAGACAAGGAAAAGGCATGGGCATCTGCCTCATCGCCAACGCGGGAACAGGGACAGGAACAGGGGTTTGTGTTGACATCACCATCGACAAGGGACCAGAAACAGGGGCTGGAAGCCCACTCTGTCGACGTCACCTCAGTCCCCCCAAGCAATGCCTGGGCTTCTCCCGCCAGCGTCGTATCGTGGCAGATGTGACACAGACCCTGACCTGGCCATGTGATGTTCCAGCAGCTGAGTCCGCTGCTACGCCTCTACCTGGCGTCTCCTCCCCTCCTCTTGCTCCCTTTGCATAGCCATGATTCCTCAACCATTTGGGCCAGAGCAGCCACTGACTGGAGCTGCTGTGAGTCTGAACATTTGCCGGCTATGTTGGGCCCCACGTTGGCCGCCACTGTGGCAAGGGTCTTGCAACAACAGCCAGACACGAACCACTTACTTTTTTGCATATTTTATTGATTGACACAGGAGCAAACATAAATTGGCCAGTATATAACCTTGGCTCCAGTGGCGTGTCCTGTCCGTGTCAGTCTCTGCTCTCCTGCTGCCTTTATATCCAGGGAGAGCAATTGACCAACTAGACTCTGCGTTGCCAATTTACCCTCCCTGGTACATGCCCACAGTTTATATAGTTTAACAATGATCAATGCAACAACTGTGAATGTGTTTTCCTTATCGACACAGGGACAAACAACCACTTAAACTCTCATTCACACCAACAGATCCAATCAACCTGTAGTGTCACCCCACTCTGCATGTGTTTGGACTGAGGAAGCCGGAGTACCCGGGGGAAACCCTTGCAGACCTGACCAAGCTGAGATTTGAACTGATGACCTTCCTGCTGTGATGCGTCAGTTAAATCATTAAACTGAATGACATACTCATCAGCCTCAGCGGTCGCTTGTCTTCATGTGCTCAGATTTTTTCTTCATTTTAAGGTGCCAATTAAAAGGCTAAAAATATCACTTGGAAGAGAGGGGTAATGAATATAATGGACATGGAAGAAACCAAATTATGAGAACATCAGTCCCAGCCCTGACACACTGGTGCGTTTTAATAACCACTCATGTTTTTTGTATTTTGATATACTCTCTTAAAATCACAAACTGTAAAACTGCAGCTGTCAATTTGTGTGAAAAATGGGAAATAAGCTTGACAAAAAGGCTTTCTTTAGAAAGCAGGATGAAAGAAATGCTCATTAAGACACTAAGTTTCCTCAGCTCGATGTGACGTCAGGACTCTAACTCTCTATCATACGCCGACATGTGAATAGGGGCTGTCCCCTACGAAATATAAATTCGTGTGCAACACCAAGGCGACTGAACATACAGAATACTGACGATATGATCAATCCTGCTGGTATCGTTGTATTTTCACTGTCTGGCTTCAATGCAACAGTCAACTACAGGGCAACACTTTTCTCTCTCACTTTATTGTCTTATTGTGCTATTCTGATGGTAAATGTGTCTCTCATTCTAATCATAGCACTGGATCGAAATCTACATGAACCCATGTATATTTGTTTGTGTTCTTTGTGCATCAATGGGATCTATGGGACGACATGCTTTTATCCAAAGTTTGCCTTTGATCTTCTGTCTGATATTCAGGTGATATCGTATGCGGGATGCCTTCTGCAGATCTTTGTGATATACTCCTTTGCAAAAAATGATTTCTCTATTTTAGCTCTGATGGCCTATGACCGATATGTGGCCATATGTCTGCCACTGAAGTATCACTACTACATGTCTGTGCGGAGGACTGCTTTGTTAGTGTGTGTGTCCTGGCTCATTCCTCTCTCCTGTGACATAATGATTGTAGCTATGTCATCCACACTGAGACTGTGTGGCTCTCACATACAAAAACTCTACTGTGAGAATTGGGCTATTGTCAAACTTGCTTGCAGTTCAACATCGTCGAACGATATTGTCGGACTGATTGTGATTTCTGTCTATATAGGGCACGTCCTCTTCATCTTAAATTCATATGTGCAAGTGGTGAGGTCGGCTTTAAAATCCAAAGAGAGCGTAAGGAAGTTTACGCAGACATGTGTGCCACATTTGTTGTGTTTGCTTAATGTCACTGCTGCTTTACTTTTTGACACCATGTACTCGAGGTATGGATCATCGTCTGTGCCGCAGAGTCTAAAGAACTTTATGGCCATACAGTTTCTCATGATCCCCCCTCTACTCAACCCTATTATCTATGGGCTGATCCTGACTAAAGTTAGAAAGAGATTCATATCTTTGTGCATGATGGCAGGTCAAAGACTTAAACTGAGACTGAAGGTTTGATATGCAGTAGGTATTTGACTATGGTTGATTTGTGTTTGTGACAACTCATCAACAAATAATACATTTGAATTTATCATTATAGTCATTGTTTTTTTTAATTTGTGTTAGTGTATGTGTCAAAGCTTTAACATACAAATAAGATGTGAGAGGTGGAGGATGAGGTGTTTAAAGTCTGCTCCTATCCTGCATGTCAGCGAATATTTCTACATTTGTAATTTGATTACATGACAAAGTAGTACAGTATTTACAAAGTTATATTGAACATTCATCAAACCTACAGAAATAAAAGAGTCATGTTCTTTTTGTAGAAACTGCTTTTGGTGACTAAGGGACATGTTTTTCTGGCCTCAGGCTTCTGTATGTGAAACTAAATGGGTGCAATAATAGTGCATCAATAAGAGCTAACAGACATTAGTACAATGTATTGATGAACATCAATACATTAATTAACAAACATTATTGAAGGAGGCCCAACATTACATATTGAAACAAGCCTGTGCTCTTGTGTTGCCTGAAGACAGATCAGTGGTGGAACCTGTTCAATTCTTTGAGGACATGCTTGAGGAACTGTTGACTGAATATTTATGTCTGATAATAAAAAAAAAATAGGTCGATGAACCCAACAAAACATGTTACACACACACATACAGTATGTGTTATTTTGCTATGTTTAAGTCAACGGCATTAAAGTATCACATCTGTCTCCATCTCATCATTCTTATAGAATTTAAACATTTCCAGGCAAGATGTGTTTGCAGGATGAAGACATCGCCGGCTAGCAAACTGTGGTAACTTACAATGAGCCGACGCTAATGTGTCTAGTTTTTTTTATAATTTTCTACAGTTCAACGGTCAAACTCCACAATTTGATTAGGTTATTTTTGTTGTGAATAGGATAAGTCTAAAAATGCTATGTATGTCTTTGTAATTTCCCCCAAAATGACCTAAGCGAACACGTGTGCTTGTGTATTTCTGTAATCACAATAATAAAATATATCCAAATTAAAATTCTCCATACTGACTTGTATATTTTCTTTACCTTCAGAGGCCCAATGCGGATGAGGCTCATGTTGTGGGTTTCATTACTGTGGCGACCCTGGTGTCTGTCAGTGAAAAACAACAAGGCCTCAGGGAACAGGGCTGGCTACAGCTAACTAATGATGATCCAATGGTCATTGTACACTCACCACATGGGACGACATGCTAAACACAATCTTTTTAAATATATTTGAAACAGTGTTGTTATTTTCATTTTACATTAAATTTACTTGTTTATGCCAAAAGCTGTCAAATTTCTTCACTCATAGGAAACCCTGTGGTTGTTGGTTTTCAAAGACTCACATAGAGTACATGCAGTTATTAATAGTCGATACTTACAGACCCTGAAGTCAGTATCTTTCTTACTGACCAAAACTGGAATTAAAAACATTAAAACCACTTCAATGTTTATTGTATTTTGATAATGTTCAGTAAATTCAACTGTCATATCTTTATTCTTAGTAACGGTCTTAATTGATCTGGTTGGTTACTGACTGCAAACCACAAAACCCAGAAACAAAACAATGAAAACCATCAACAATTATTTGCAACAGACCTTGTCTCTTTGTATAATGTAGTCAGAACAGAGGCATAGTAAGCTTCGCAATGTCCATAGTACAGTGGCCCTGAGAATTCAACACACTGCAAGAAATGAGGGTGTCCAAGGTTCATGTTCATGTTATCTTCTATTGTTTAATGCTGTCTCAACTTTCTGTTAATAATCCAAAGGTCCGAACTATCCTACATTTTGGTCCTTTGGTCTGAGGCTCCTAAGGCTCCTTTCACTCCTGTTATTAAGACAAAACCACTTTTCCTTCCAGGGAAAGGCTCTCCCACCCATGACCTTACTATTACCTTTGACAACTCCGTGTTAGATGCTGGTTTAAAGTGAAGGTGAACCAGAATCAGCACAGAACATAGCATCGTTTTGACAAGTGATGCATTCATGGCCCATAGAAATTTTAAGATGCATTAAGTCGAGTAATACATTTATATATTACAAGGATAATCGTCCCGCTTAGTTTCAGCTACAACTGGCACCAGCCCCCACAACCATCACAGGATTAGCAGTATACAGTGCATCCGGAAAGTATTCACAGCGCTTCACTTTTTCCACATTTTGTTATGTTACAGCCTTATTCCAAAATGGATTAAATTAATTTTTTTCCTCAAAATTCTACACACAATACCCCATAATGATAACGTGGAAAAAGGTTTTTTGAAACTTTTGCAAATTTATTAAAAATAAAAAACGAAAAAACCACATGTACATAAGTATTCACAGCCTCTGCCATGACACTCAAAATTGAGCTCAGGTGCATCCTGTATCCACTGATCATCCTTGAGAAGTTTCTAAAACTTGATTGGACTCCACCTGTGTTAAATTTAGTTGATTGGACAGGATTTGGAAAGGCTCACACCTTTCTATATAAGGTCCCACAGTTGACAGTGCATGTCAGAGCACAAACCAAGCCATGAAGTCCAAGGAACTGTCTGTAGACCTCCGAGACAGGATTGTATCAAGGCACAGATCTGGGGAAGGGTACAGAAAAATGTCTGCAGCATTGAAGGTCCCAATGAGCACAGAGGCCTCCATCATCCGTAAATGGAAGAAGTTTGGAACCACCAGGACTCTTCCTAGAGCTGGCCGCCCGGCCAAACTGAGCGATTGGGGGAGAAGGGCCTTAGTCAGGGAGGTGACCAAGAACCCGATGGTCACTCTGACAGAGCTCCAGCGTTGCACTGTGAAGAGAGGAGAACCTTCCAGAAGGACAACCATCTCTGCAGCACTCCACCAATCAGGCCTGTATGGTAGAGTGGCCAGACGGAAGCCACTCCTCAGTAAAAGGCACATGACAGCCCGCCTGGAGTTTGCCAAAAGGCACCTGAAGGACTCTCAGACCATGAGAAACAAAATTCTCTGGTCTGATGAAACAAAGATCGAACTCTTTGGCCTGAATGCCAAGCGTCATGTCTGGAGGAAACCAGGCACCGCTCATCACCTGGCCAATACCATCCCTACAGTGAAGCATGGTGGTGGCAGCATCATGCTGTGGGGATGTTTTTTCAGCGGCAGGAACTGGGAGACTAGTCAGGATCGAGGGAAAGATGAATGCAGCAATGTACAGAGACATCCTTGATGAAAACCTGCTCCAGAGCGCTCTGGATCTCAGACTGGGGCGAAGGTTCATCTTCCAACAGGACAACGACCCTAAGCATACAGCCAAGATAACAAAGGAGTGTCTTCGGGACAACTCTGTGAATGTCCTTGAGTGGCCCAGCCAGAGCCCAGACTTGAACCCGATTGAACATCTCTGGAGAGATCTGAAAATGGCTGTGCACCGACACTCCCCATCCAACCTGATGGAGCTTGAGAGGTCCTGCAAAGAAGAATGGGAGAAACCGCCCAAAAATAGGTGTGCCAAGCTTGTAGCATCATACTCAAAAAGACTTGAGGCTGTAATTGCTGCCAAAGGTGCTTCAACAAAGTATTGAGCAAAGGCTGTGAATACTTATGTACATGTTATATTTTCGTTCTTTATTTTTAATAAATTTGCAAACATTTTAAACTTTTTTAACACTTTGTCATTATGGGGTATTGTGTGTAGAATTTTGAGGAAAAAAATTAATTGAATCCATTTTGGAATAATGCTGTAACATAACAAAATGTGGAAAAAGTGAAGCGCTGTGAATACTTTCCGGATGCACTGTAGATAATGGATGGATGGATGGATGGATGGAGGGAGGGAGGGATGACAATCTCACCATCAGAATTATCCAGAGTAAAAAGCTGTGACGACACAGAGTCCCTTGAAATTCTCTTGTCTCCTCCTTATCAGCCACACTCATGTGTGTCAACAGATCCAACCCAGAACTAAATGTAGAGCAGACCTCCAGGTGATCGAGTTCAGTAACACAGTGAAACTATGGTATGTATGACCACAGCTGTGTGACATTACGTTTCAATTAGTCTCTTTATGTATTTACCACTTGATCATCACAACTGCTTAAACCCTAACAGATGCTGTCATTGTTTTCTAGAAGCAGGAACCAGAGTTCGTCAAACAGCGAAGACGCATCTACTGAATTCTTTGTTGCTGATTTAGTGTGGGTGAAAATGGAAAACGGCACGGATTCCTTTTACTTTAAGTTTACCATGTTTGTGAACATCGGAAGCTACTACTATGTTGCCTTTGTCTTTTCCCTCCTGCTCTACAGCTTCATCGTCTCTGCCAATCTGGTCATAATACTTGTGATCTCACGGAAGAGGTCGCTGCACCAGCCCATGTACATGTTCATTGCCTTGTTGTCTGTCAACTCTCTGTACGGCTCCACTGGTTTCTTCCCCAGATTCCTCATGGACCTCGTGTCTGACTCTCACTTGATCTCACGTCCAGCCTGTTTCACTCAGATCTATGTTATTTACACGTACGCTTGCTATGAGATGTCCATTCTGGGCATCATGGCTTATGATAGATACGTCGCTGTGTGTCAGCCTTTGCATTATCACAGACAAATGAGTTCTAAAACAGTTTTTATCTTGATAGTAATTGCTTGGTTTTTTCCAACCTTTGTCCCCACAGTGGTCATCTCTCTGTCCGCCAAGCTCCCTCTTTGTGGTAATGAGATACAAAGAGTGTATTGTGCCAACTGGAATGTTGTGAAATTATCATGTGTCCCCACCTCAGTCAACAACGCCGTAGGAATGCTTTTATCCATAGGCATAGTTTTCCTTCCTCTTTTCTTTGTGCTCTACACCTATTTACGAATTGTGGTTGTTTGCTGGAAGAAATCTGCAGAATTCAAAGGGAAAGTATTACAGAGCTGTCTGCCACACATAGTTTCGTTTGTGATTTACTCCATCGCAGGGTTTTGTGACATCGCCTTGAGCCGGTATGATCCCGATGAGCTCAACCCATTCGTGGCTGTGATTCTGTCGCTGGAATTTGTCGTCATTCCTCCAGTTCTGAATCCTCTCGTGTACGGGCTGAAGTTACCAGAGATCAGACGACACATTATACGGATGATACCACGCTATAAGCGAAAATCAGTTAGAACCACACCACAGCTTATTTCATGACTGTGATTTCATCAACACAGACAATGGGAACTCATTAGTGTACAGAACCTCGGGCTGGTGCC
The DNA here is from genome assembly GCF_009819705.1 of Hippoglossus hippoglossus. Lineage (NCBI taxonomy): Eukaryota > Metazoa > Chordata > Actinopteri > Pleuronectiformes > Pleuronectidae > Hippoglossus > Hippoglossus hippoglossus. Next base: position 8,240,271 of record NC_047171.1, on the reverse strand, counting down.
ATAAAATCACCTGAATTAACCCTCAAAATGTAACTAAAGGAAAATAGAATACAATTACAACACACTACATGTCACATATCACCTGCTTCTTGTCTGTCAATACAGCCTGTATATACAGTATCTTTTTATAATGTATATATTGTAACAGTTTCCTTATCCTTTGTCCATTTTCTAATCATTACAGTTGTGTGTATGATTTCCTTCCTTATTGCAAAGTGTTACAGACTGTGACAGAGTAGTGGTCACGTGCTTAATGGTCTCAAAATATTAAATGAATGAATTCAAATGCTCAAATGTAGATTATGTGGTGTGGACATCCTTGGACTGGATTAAACTACGATCACCTGAATGCTGGATTCTTGTTACAATCAGAGAAACACATTTTACAGCTCAGTTTCCAGACTCTAACCTCTAAATTACGACATTGTAATGACAACACAAAGAGTCTGTGACCTATTTTTCTTTTACTTGGCTTATACCTTTAATTTGAATGTTAATGTGTACAATAACAGCATCAGGATCACATATACTGTTTGTGATACAGCTTATTCTGCCTCCATAGAAAATCAGGCTATTACAGCTTTTTTTAATTATATTTTGTGTTTTGACCCTTTAATTAAGATTTGCTCTTATATTCTGTATTTTCAGTATGATCATAACATGTCTGACTTCCACAGAAAACAGGAGCAGGGTTATACAAATATGTCTGCTTCATTTATTTCGTTTTTAACTGATTTATATGTTTGATTTACATAACATTTTACAAAATGTACATGACTTCATGGCCAAATAAAATATCCATCTCCCTACAATGAAAACTATGAAGGTTTAAAACTGACACAAATAAAAAAACATAACAATGCAATGTATGTGTCGGTTTTTTAGACACAAATTGTGTAGCATGATGTATAATGCGTCTACGTCTGTATCAATAAATAATTATGTCATCTGACAAACCTTTGACATAAATCTAAAACGAGACCAGAGAGCAACACTGATAAGAATCCAGTTTTGTACAGTAAATGAGTGTGTTAAAGCATTGAGGCAGGTTCACGTGTCATTCTGTTGACCTTCATGAATAAACATTGTCCCACTATGCATTTCTGAAATCATCGATAGGTAAATATATGTATGTTCCTGGATAAACGGTGCGTCACTTCTTCTGCAACAATGAAGTTAAAACACTGATAATCTGCAGGAAGAACTTCTCTTCTGTCTGCAGGAGTGTGTGTGTGTGTGTTCTTGTACAGCCGTCTTTGTGAGGACCAGTTTAAGTCTACAACCTACGGAGTGAGGACATTTCGGGCGGTTCTCACTTTGTGACCCCCCTTTTATGGACTGTTTGGGGGTTAAGACTTTGTTTTAGGGTTATAAATAGGTTTAGGTTAGGTTAAGGGTTAGGCATTTAGTTTGGATGGTTAGGGTTAGGGGCTAGTGAATGCATTATGCCAATGGGTGTCCTCACTAAGAAAGCTGTACAAACGTGTCTGTGTGTGTGTGTATGTCTGCTCGTCTCTGTCCCTCTTCACACACGAACTGATAACCACATGTATTTAGTTATTGATCGATGATGTTGGATCATGACTCGGGATCGTTCCGGTCACATTAACCCTGATGTCCTGACTGTGCGCATCTCGTGTTGTGTAGAAGGTTTAAACATGTGTCTCATAAACTCTAGAGAATCAAACAAACACAAAGTAAACGTCAGTCCTGTACGTGCCATAATAACTTGTGACCAGTGATAGTGTTTAATGTTAAAGTGTAAAGTGAGCGCAGGTCAGAGGGGAGTGAGGAGGAAGCCAGACTCTCAGAGACTCTGATGCAGGACGACCAGACCTTTAATGAGCGTCTGTCTTGATTCTGAAGCAGCGCTGGTTATAATTATTCAGCGGTGGAAAACTGCTAAAACAATGAACGTAGCTGAAAACATGAATCATTATGTTCAGTCACTGCATCGATTCAGAGTCGTTCACCTCTATGCAGGAGCCCAAACATTAGCATGTTTATTTTCTTATGATAATGTTCATTAAGTTCAACTGTCAAATGTTTATTCATATTATCGGTCTGGTTGGTAACTGACTCCAAACCACAAAACCCAGAAACAAAACAATGAAAACCATCAACATTATTTGCAACAGACCTGTCTCTGTGTATAATGTAGTCAGAACAGAGGAACAGTAAGCTTCCCAATGTCCATAGTACGGTGGCCCTGACAGGTCAACACACTGCAACTTAAGGAAACATGCAAATACACAAAACACAAGCAAATTTGACTATACTGCAAACAAGACAATGAAATACAACGCTCAGGGTACATTGTTCCTCTAAATGCCTCTCATTAGGAAATATTAATAGCAGAGGTAAAACGCCCGAAGCCTGAATAAAATATATCCATACTGTGTTATCACAAATCTTAATGCATTGTGGGGAAGTTTCTAAACTGTCAAGAAATGAGGGGCGTTTTCACCTGAAACTCTGTATCCAAGGTCAGAACCAAGGTTCAGGTTATCAGGTTAATTTTGGTTTTGTGTTGCCCATTAAAAGTTTTTGTATGATGCTCGTATGACTTGTCCTTTATCCTCTACATGTGCTGGTTTAAACAATACTTGACTTTGATGGATTTGTAGATGAGTGATTGTCTGACGTTAGCAAGCTGTCATTAAAAGGGTAGTAGTCTTTTTGTTCCAAGGGAGAAAATGAATGAATACGTTCATGACATTCATTTTGTTGCCACTATAGTATCATAACCAGCATCAACTCCAGGTGCAGTACTTCACACGAGCTTGAGTGCACCGAATGAACATTCTTGTCGTTTTCGCTTGTCATTATATCATCAAAGACAAGTAACCTGCATGCCACGCCCACTTATTTTTCTTCTTCTATTGTTTAATGCTGTCTCAACTTTCTGTTATTGCTCCAAAAGTCTGAACTATCCTACATTTTGGTCCGTTGGTCTGGATCGTGTTCCAAGGCTCCTTTCACTTCTGCTATTGTGGTTTTGGACTAAACTGGAAAGTCTGATGGTCTGCACCAAACAAGGCAGGTGTGAAAGCCCTTAGATGCTGGTTTAAAGTGAAGGTGAACCAGAATCAGCACAGAACATAGCATCGTTTTGACAAGTGATGCATTCATGTACCATACAAATTTTAAGATGCATTAAGTCGAGTAATACATTCATATATTACAGAGGATAATCGTCCGGCTTAGTGTCCGCAGGAGTTGGCACCAGCCCCCACAACCCTCAAAGGATTAGCAGTATAGATAATGGATCGATGGATGGAGGGATGGATGGATGGAGGGAGGGAGGGGATGACAATCTCACCATCAGAATTATCCAGAGTAAAAAGCTATGACGACACAACAGAGTCCTTAAAAATTCTCTTGTCTCCTCCTTATCAGCCACACTCGGGTGTGTCAACAGATCCAACCCAGAACTAAATGTAGAGCAGACCTCCAGGTGATCGAGTTCAGTAACGCAGTGAAACTATGGTATGTATGACCACAGCTGTGTGACATTACGTTTCAATTAGTCTCTTTATGTATTTACCACTTGATCATCACAACTGCTGAAACCCTAACAGATGCTATCATTGCTTTCTAGAAGCAGGAACCAGAGTTCGTCAAACAGCGAAGACGAATCTACTGAATTCTTTGTTGCTGATTTAGTGTGGGTGAAAATGGAAAACGGCACGGATTCCTTTTACTTTAAGTTTACCATGTTTGTGAACATCGGAAGCTACTACTATGTTGCCTTTGTCTTTTCCCTCCTGCTCTACAGCTTCATCGTCTCTGCCAATCTGGTCATAATACTTGTGATCTCACGGAAGAGGTCGCTGCACCAGCCCATGTACATGTTCATTGCCTTGTTGTCTGTCAACTCTCTGTACGGCTCCACTGGTTTCTTCCCCAGATTCCTCATGGACCTCGTGTCTGACTCTCACTTGATCTCACGTCCAGCCTGTTTCATTCAGACTTATGTTATTTACACGTACGCTGGCTATGAGATGACCATTCTGGGCATCATGGCTTATGATAGATTCGTCGCTGTGTGTCAGCCTTTGCATTATCACAGACAAATGACTTCTAGAACAGTTTTTAACTTATTAGTAATTGCTTGGTTTTTTCCAAACTTTTTCATGACAGCGGTCATCTCTCTGTCCACCAAGCTCCCTCTTTGTGGTAATGAGATACAAAAAGTGTATTGTGCCAACTGGAATGTTGTGAAATTATCATGTGTCCCCACCTCAGTCAACAACGCCGTAGGAATGCTTTTAACCATAAGCATAGTTTTCCTTCCTCTTTTGTTTGTGCTCTTCACCTATTTACGAATTGTGGTTGTTTGCTGGAAGAAATCTGCAGAATTCAAAGGGAAAGTATTACAGAGCTGTCTGCCACACATAGTTTCGTTCGTGATTTACTCCATCGCAGGGTTTTGTGACATCGCCTTGAGCCGGTATGATCCTGATGAGCTCAACCCATTCGTGGCTGTGATTCTGTCGCTGGAATTTGTCGTCATTCCTCCAGTTCTGAATCCTCTCGTGTACGGGCTGAAGTTACCAGAGATCAAACGACACATTATACGGATGATACCACGCTATAAGCGAAAATCAGTTAGAACCACACCACAGCTTATTTCATGACTGTGATTTCATCAACACAGACAATGGGAACTCATTAGTGTACAGAACCTCGGGCTGGTGCCATAAAATCACCTGAATTAACCCTCAAAATGTAACTAAAGGAAAATAGAATACAATTACAACACACTACATGTCACATATCACCTGCTTCTTGTCTGTCAATACAGCCTGTATATACAGTATCTTTTTATAATGTAAATATTGTAACAGTTTCCTTTCCTTTGTCCATTTTTTTTATAATTTCCGTTGTGTGTATGATTTCCTTCCTTATTGCAAAGTGTTACAGACTGTGACAGAGTAGTGGTCACGTGCTTAATTGTCTCAAAATATTGAATGAAATTAATTCAAATACTTAAATGGAGATTATGTGGTGTGGACATCCTTGGACTGGATTAAATACGATCACCTGAATGCTGGATTCTTGTTACAATCAGAGAAAAACATTTTATAGCACAGTTTCCAGGCTCTAACCTCTAGATTACGACATTGTAATGACAACACAAAGAGTCTGTGACCTATTTTTTTTTACTTGGTTTATACCTTTAATTTGAATGTTAATGTGTACAATAACAGCATCAGAATCACATATACTGTTTCTGATACATCTTATTCTGCCTCCATAGAAAATCAGGCTATTACAGCTTTTTTAAATTATATTTTGTGTTTTGACCCTTTAATTAAGATTTGCTCTTATATTCTGTATTTTCAGTATGATCATAACATGTCTTACTTCCCTAGAAAACAGCAGCAAGGTTATGCAAATATGTCTTTTTCATTTATTTCGTTTTTAACTGATTTATGTTTGATTTACATAACATTTTACAAAATGTACATGATTTCATGGACATATAAAATATCCATCTCCATACAATGAAAACTATGAAGGTTTAAAACTGACACAAATAAAAAAAACATAACAATGCAATGTATGTGTCGGTTTTTTAGGGCACAAATTGTGTAGCATGATGTATAATGTGTCTACGTCCGTATCAATAAATAATTATGTCATCTGACAAACCTGTGACATAAATCTAAAACGAGACCAGAGAGCAACACTGATAAGAATCCAGTTTTGTACAGTAAATGAGTGTGTTAAAGCATTGAGGCAGGTTCACGTGTAATTCAGTTGACCTTCATAAATAAACATTGTCCCACTAAGCATTTCTGAAATCATCGATAGGTAAATATATGTATGTTCCTGGATAAACGGTGCGTCACTTCTTCTGCAACAATGAAGTTAAAACACTGATAATCTGCAGGAAGAACTTCTCTTCTGTCTGCAGGATTGTGTGTGTGTGTGCTCTTGTACAGCCGTCTTTGTGAGGACCAGTTTAAGTCTACAACCTACGGAGTGAGGACATTTCGGGCGGTCCTCACTTTGTGACCCCCCTTTTATGGACTGTTTGGGGGTTAAGACTTTGTTTTAGGGTTAGAATTAGGTTTAGGTTAGGTTAAGGGTTAGGCATTTAGTTTGGATGGTTAGGGTTAGGGGCTAGTGAATGCATTATGCCAATGGGTGTCCTCACTAAGAAAGCTGTACAAACGTGTCTGTGTGTGTGTGTATGTCTGCTCGTCTCTGTCCCTCTTCACACACAAACTGATAACCACATGTATTTAGTTATTGATCGATGATGTTGGATCATGACTCGGGATCGTTCCGGTCACATTAACCCTGATGTCCTGACTGTGCGCATCTCGTGTTGTGTAGAAGGTTTAAACATGTGTCTCATAAACTCTAGAGAATCAAACAAACACAAAGTAAACGTCAGTCATGTACGTGTCCTAATAACTTGTGACCAGTGATAGTGTTTAATGTTAAAGTGTAAAGTGAGCGCAGGTCAGAGGGGAGTGAGGAGGAACCAGACTCTCAGAGACTCTGATGCAGGACGACCGGACCTTTAATGAGCGTCTGTCTTGATTCTGAAGCGGCGCTGGTTGTAATTATTCAGCGGTGGAAAACTGCTAAAACAATGAACGTAGCTGAAAACATGAATCATTATGTTCAGTCACTGCATCGATGCAGAGTCGTTCACCTCTATGCAGGAGCCCAAACATTAGCATGTTTATTTTCTTATGATAATGTTCATTAACTTCAACTGTCAAATGTTTATTCATATTATCGGTCTGGTTGGTAACTGACTCCAAACCACAAAACCCAGAAACAAAACAATGAAAACCATCAACATTATTTGCAACAGACCTGTCTCTGTGTATAATGTAGTCAGAACAGAGGCACAGTAAGCTTCCCAATGTCCATAGTACGGTGGCCCTGACAGGTCAACACACTGCAACTTAAGGAAACATGCAAATACACAAAACACAAGCAAATTTGACAATACTGCAAACAAGACAATGAAATACAACGCTCAGGGTACATTGTTCCTCTAAATGCCTCTCATTAGGAAATATTAATAGCAGAGGTAAAACGCCGAAGCCTGAATAAAATATATCCATACTGTGTTATCACAAATCTTAATGCATTGTGGGGAAGTTTCTAAACTGTCAAGAAATGAGGGCGTTTTCACCTGAAACTCTGTATCCAAGGTCAGAACCAAGGTTCAGGTTATCAGGTTAATTTTGGTTTCGTGTTGCCCTGTAAAAGTTTTTGTATGATGCTCGTATGACTTGTCTTTATCATCTACATGTGCTGGTTTAAACAATACTTGACTTTGATGGATTTGTAGATGAGTGATTGTCTGACGTTAGCAAGCTGTCATTAAAAGGGTAGTAGTCTTTTTGTTCCAAGGGAGAAAATGAATGAATACGTTCATGACATTCATTTTGTTGCCACTATAGTATCATAACCAGCATCAACTCCAGGTGCAGTACTTCACAGGAGCTTGAGTGCACCGAATGAACATTCTTGTCATTTTCGCTTGTCATTATATCATCAAAGACAAGTAACCTGCATGCCACGCCCACTTATTTTTCTTCTTCTATTGTTTAATGCTGTCTCAACTTTCTGTTATTGCTCCAAAAGTCTGAACTATCCTACATTTTGGTCCGTTGGTCTGGATCGTGTTCCAAGGCTCCTTTCACTTCTGCTATTGTGGTCTTGGCCTAACTGGAAAGTCTGATGGTCTGCACCAAACAAGGCAGGTGTGAAAGCCCTTAGATGCTGGGTTAAAGTGAAGGTGAACCAGAATCAGCACAGAACATAGCATCGTTTTGACAAGTGATGCATTCATGGCCCATACAAATTTTAAGATGCATTAAGTCGAGTAATACATTCATATATTACAATGATAATCGTCCGGCTTAGTGTCCGCAGGAGTTGGCACCAGCCCCCACAACCCTCAAAGGATTAGCAGTATAGATAATGGATCGATGGATGGAGGGATGGAGGGAGGGATGGATGGATGGAGGGAGGGAGGGATGACAATCTCACCATCAGAATTATCCAGAGTAAAAAGCTGTGACGACACAGAGTCCCTTAAAATTCTCTTGTCTCCTCCTTATCAGCCACACTCGTGTGTGTCAACAGATCCAACCCAGAACTAAATGTAGAGCAGACCTCCAGGTGATCGAGTTCAGTAACACAGTGAAACTACGGTATGTATGACCACAGCTGTGTGACATTACGTTTCAATTAGTCTCTTTATGTATTTACCACTTGATCATCACAACTGCTGAAACCCTAACAGATGCTGTCATTGTTTTCTAGAAGCAGGAACCAGAGTTCGTCAAACAGCGAAGACGAATCTCCTGAATTCTTTGTTGCTGATTTAGTGTGGGTGAAAATGGAAAATGGCACGGATTCCTTTTACTTCAGGTTTACCATGTTTGTGAACATCGGAAGCTACTACTATGTTGCCTTTGTCTTTTCCCTCCTGCTCTACAGCTTCATCGTCTCTGCCAATCTGGTCATAATACTTGTGATCTCACGGAAGAGGTCGCTGCACCAGCCCATGTACATGTTCATTGCCTTGTTGTCTGTCAACTCTCTGTACGGCTCCACTGGTTTCTTCCCCAGATTCCTCATGGACCTCGTGTCTGACTCTCACTTAATCTCACGTCCAGCCTGTTTCATTCAGACTTATGTTATTTACACGTACGGTTGCTGTGAGATGACCATTCTGGGCATCATGGCTTATGATAGATACGTCGCTGTGTGTCAGCCTTTGCATTATCACAGACAAATGACTTCTAGAACAGTTTTTAACTTATTAGTAATTGCTTGGTTTTTTCCTAATTTGTTCCTCACAGTGATCATCTCTCTGTCCACCAAGCTCCCTCTTTGTGGTAATGAGATACAAAGAGTGTATTGTGCCAACTGGAATGTTGTGAAATTATCATGTGTCCCCACCTCAGTCAACAACGCCGTAGGAATGCTTTTAACCATAAGCATAGTTTTCCTTCCTCTTTTGTTTGTGCTCTTCACCTATTTACGAATTGTGGTTGTTTGCTGGAATAAATCTGCAGAATTCAAAGGGAAAGTATTACAGAGCTGTCTGCCACACATAGTTTCGTTCGTGATTTACTCCATCGCAGGGTTTTGTGACATCGCCTTGAGCCGGTATGATCCCGATGAGCTCAACCCATTCGTGGCTGTGATTCTGTCGCTGGAATTTGTCGTCATTCCTCCAGTTCTGAATCCTCTCGTGTACGGGCTGAAGTTACCAGAGATCAGACGACACATTATACGGATGATACCACGCTATAAGCGAAAATCAGTGAGAACCACACCACCTTATTTCATGACTGTGATTTCATCAACACAGACAATGGGAACTCATTAGTGTACAGAACCTCGGGCTGGTGCCATAAAATCACCTGAATTAACCCTCAAAATGTAACTAAAGGAAAATAGAATACAATTACAACACACTACATGTCACATGTCACCTGCTTCTTGTCTGTCAATACAGCCTGTATATACAGTATCTTTTTATAATGTATATATTGTAACAGTTTCCTTTCCTTTGTCCATTTTCTAATCATTGCAATAAGGAAGGAGATCATACACACAACTGTAAAGTGTTACAGACTGTGACAGAGTAGTGGTCACGTGCTTAATGGTCCCAAAATATTAAATTAAATGAATTCAAGTATTCAAATGGACATTATGTGGTGTGGACATCCTTGGACTGGATTAAATATATTCATATCTTTGTCATGTGTTAAAGTGCCAATCCTTTATTTAGACATAAATAAAAAAACATAACACTGCAATGTTTGTGTGCTGTCTTTTTAGACACAAATTGTGTAGCATGATGTATAATACGTGTATGTCAGTATCAATAAATAATTATCTCATCTGACAAACCTGTGACATAAATCTGTAACGTTAATGATCTAAAACATAAACCAGAGAGCAACACTGATAAGAATCCAGTGTTGTACAGTAAATGAGTGTGTTAAGCATTGAGGCAGGTTCACATGTAATTTCGTTGACCTTCATCAATAAACGTTGTCCCACTATGCATTTCTGAAATAATCGATAGGTAAATTTGCACGAAAGTTGATTTAAACTTGTGCCTCTGTCTTTTAACTTTGACACCCTCACCACGCACACTGAATGCACCACACAGAACTAATCTATATACAATTAATGGGCTGTTTCTCTCTGGGAGTCAATATGACAAAATGCATTGCACCATCTCCAGTAGCCCTTCATCCTGCACAAAGGCATCTGTTGTTGGACCAAATAAAATGTGTACAATGTTTTTTTTAACTTAGTTAAATTGTTTTTAAAGTCAGTTTATCCAAATAATGTCAAATAATTAGCTTTGCTCCTTTTTGGGGCTAGAGCCTCTCACAGAGTTCATCAGTTTTTTTTTCTTCTTTTTTTGAATGAGGTTAGGTTTACTGTGGAAAATACTGCGTATTATTTTTGTGTGTGTGTGTGTGGTGATTTAGTCGGTCGTCTCCAGTTTATTCCAGCTCACTGATTGGACTGTTTCAATTCCCATGTTCACAAACACATTATCTGTTGCCGCCAGTAAATGATATAAGCCGATGAAAGAAAAACAGTTCAGGTAAGTCAGCGATGGACACATGAGATAGTGGATGTCGTTGTTTTCTAATAATAATCCATCATGATGAATAATGTTTCAGTAGTTTCTATGTTCACTCTGTCGGGGTTGAGTGGCACAGCGCACTACAGAGTCACCCTCTTCATCCTCACTTTGTTGTGTTACTGTGTGATCTGGCTGGTAAACGTGACCATCATCGTGACCATCATCGTGGACAAAAACCTTCACGAACCCATGTACATCTTCCTCTGTAATCTGTGCATCAACGGACTGTATGGGACTGCAGGCTTTTATCCAAAGTTCCTCAGCGACCTCCTGTCTCCCTCTCATGTCATCTCTTACAGTGGATGCCTCCTGCAGGGTTTTGTGTTGCACTCTTCAGTCTGTGCAGATTTCTCTATTCTCTTATTAATGGCCTATGACAGATATGTGGCTATCTGTCAGCCTCTGATATACCACTCAGTGATGACGAAGGGAAAAATAGGCATGTTTGTGTTTTTTGCTTGGCTTGTACCCCACTATCTGGTGCTGGTGGGCACTATAACAACAGCAATAACCAAAATATGTGGCTCACATATTCCAAAAATCTACTGTATTAATTATTTGGTGAATAGACTTGCTTGTACTCCTCCGTTAGCAAGTGTCATTGTTCCAGCTTTTAATTACACTGTTTGTTTACTCCATGTAGCCTTTATTTTTTGGTCTTATATGTATGTGATCAGAAATTGCCTTCACTCTGGTGAGAACAGAAGCAAGTTCATGCAAACCTGTCTCCCTCATTTACTATGTTTGAATACCTTTGTCATTAGTATGCTTTTTGATTTGATGTACGTGAGATTTGGCACGAGTACGATACCGCAAGGTGTCAAGAATTTTATGGCAATAGAATTTCTGATCGTTCCTCCGATCCTCAATCCCCTCATATACGGTCTCAAACTGACGCAGATACGAAACAGAATTGTGCAGGTTTTTTTTAAGGAAGTACTGACGTGTGATCAGTAGAAAGAAAGTTGATAAATATGATCATCTGCCTTGTTATTTGTTTTTTTAGAAAAGTGTTAAAATCAGAGATACACATTTTACAGCACAGTTACCAAACTCTAACCTCTGGATTATCAATCTGTCATGACACAAACAGTCTGTGGCCTATTTGTTTTACTTGGCTTATACCTTTAATTCTGATGTTAATGTGTAAAATAACAGCATCAGGATCACGGTTATGTGCCTCACATATACTGTTTCTAATACAGCTTATTCTGCCTCCATAGAAAATAAAGCTTTTTAAATTATCCTTTGTGTTTTGACCCTTTTATTAACATTTGCTCTTATATTCTGTATTTTCAGTATGATCATAACATGTCTGACTTCCACAGAAAACAGGAGCAGGGTTATGCAAATGTGTCTGCTTCATTTATCTTGTTTTGAACTGATTTATGTGTTTGCTTTCTACTTTATTCACAAAATGTACATGATTTCATGGCCATATAAAATATCATTCTCCCTACAATGAACATTATAAAGGTTTAAAACTGACACAAATAAAAAACTTAGTAATGCAATATTTGTGTTCTGTTTTTGTAGACACAAATTGGTAAAGCACACAGCAACACTGATAAGAATGAGTGTGTTAAGCATTGAGGCAGGTTCACATGTAATTCTGTTGACCTTGCACCATCTCCAGTAGCCCTTCATCCTGCACAAAGGCATCTGTTGTTGGACCAAATAAAATGTGTACAAAGTTTTTTTAACTTAGTTAAATAGTTTATAAAGTTAGTTTATCCAAATAATGTCAAATAATTAGCTTTGCTCCTTTTGGGAGATTTTAACAATAGTGCTGCCTCTCTGGACTTATTCTTTATTTGTATAAACATATATATATTCATTCCGGTATTGTCTCTGAAACAAAAACATGAACATGACGGCTTTTAATGTGTGATGTATGTTGTGTGCTCTATGTTTTTAGTGTGTAGCTTTTTATGTATATTTAAAAATTTGTAAAGTGTCTTTGAGTACTGTGAAATGCACTCTATAAATAAAATGTATTCTTATAATTATTATTAAAGGGGACATAGCATGCAAATTCCACTTTGTTAGTGCTTCTACACGTTAATGTGGGTATCTGGCATGTCTACCAACCCCAAAACTCTGGGAAAAAAACACTCGCGCGTTTTGTTATAGTTCCTCTAAGTCAGAAACGTCATGCTTGAGTGACTCGATTGAGCTTCCTGGGTTTTGTGTCGTAACAAGGAACTGGAAGTCTCCCTACATGGTCTTGGCCCACCCCCCACACTCGTTACACCGGGTTTACACCGGAGGCAGCGAGGCTGCGAGGCAGCGCAGCGCCGTTCTCAAGCACGCAGCCGCCTGGCTGTTCACACGGGACGAGCATTTCTCCGCTGGTCAGCCCGCGATTCACTCACATGTGGCATTTGTCTGGATCGTTGGGACTGGGAGGCTGCAGCAGCTGCTCGGGCGCGACCGCTCGCTCTCCCATGCGTGAGCTGGAATTTGTGTCAACGCCACACAGCCAGCAGTGTGGAAGACTTCCGCAGTGTTCAGCACTACTGTTACACTGGCACAAACACACAGAGCCCCCCCACTCGTTACGCCGGGGTACACCGGACGCGGAAGCGCCGCAGCGAGGCAGCGCAGCGCCGTTCTCAAGCGCGCAGCCGCCTGGCTGTTCACACGGGACGTGCATTTCTCCGCTGGTCAGCCCCATAGACTGTATATATAAGGTCAGCCCGCGATTCTGCTTTCTCCGCTTGTTGTTGTACCCGTTGAATGTCGGGGTTCGGGGGTAAATGATGGTCTTCATAGCCCCCCCCCCCCCCACCTCTCTTTCTCTCTCTGTCTGTCTGCTTGTGTGCTTGTAGTGGATGGGCAGAGGGGGACATTTAATTATGTGATTGGGAAAATTAAAACTCCAGGACAACAGAAGGGGAATACAAAGTATGGGATGCATATTTGATAATTTATATCACATAAAATATGTAATTTATATCGTTTAAAATCATGGGGGGAGAGGGGGGAGGGGGGAGCTGGCTCATTAGCATTTAAAGGAACAGGCACTCAAAACAGGTCACTCTGTGGAGGGCTGTTTTATACAGGGTAAAAAGGGTGCTGTTTTAAATGATCCTTGTGGTATTTTGACCAAAGTATGTTACAGACATTTCATTAAGACCCCAAGGAACCATATCAACTTGTGGTAAAAATGGGCATGCTATGTCCCCTTTAAGATAAACTGCTGAGCCAAAACTGTTGCTCGCTGGTAGCATGCAGTATAATTTTCATTTTGTGCGTATATGTATAGAAAAGACCTTGGAGGACTGAACCTGTGTATAAAACTCAACATGAGTTTAATCTAACTCAACTGCAGGTGATTTAAACTAGTAATAATACAGCACTTAACATGGAGCATAAACCCATACAACAAAATGCAGTATAACATAAGATTGAATAGGGGGGGGGGGATTAGAGCCTCTCACAGAGTTCATCATTTTTTTTTTTCTTTTTTTTTTTAATGAGGTTAGGTTTACTGTGGAAAAATACTGCGTATTCTTTTTGTGTGTGTGTGTGGTAATTTAGTCGGTCGTCTCCAGTTTATTCCAGCTCACTGATTGGACTGTTTCAATTCCAATGTTCACAAACACATTATCTGTTGCCGCCAGTAAATTATATAAGCCGATGAAAGAAAGATAGTTCAGGTAAGTCAGCGATGGACACATGAGATAGTGGATGTCGTTGTTTTCTAATAATGTGAGAGAAAACTTTCATCATGATGGATAATGTTTCAGTAGTTTCTATGTTCACTCTGTCGGGGTTGAGTGGCACAGCGCACTACAGAGTCACCCTCTTCATCCTCACTTTGTTGTGTTACTGTGTGATCTGGCTGGTAAACGTGACCATCATCGTGACCATCATCATGGACAAAAACCTTCACGAACCCATGTACATCTTCCTCTGTAATCTGTGCATCAACGGACTGTATGGGACTGCAGGCTTTTATCCAAAGTTCCTCAGCGACCTCCTGTCTCCCTCTCATGTCATCTCTTACAGTGGATGCCTCCTGCAGGGTTTTGTGTTGCACTCTTCAGTCTGTGCAGATTTCTCTATTCTCTTATTAATGGCCTATGACAGATATGTGGCTATCTGTCAGCCTCTGATATACCACTCAGTGATGACGAAGGGAAAAATAGGCATGTTTGTGTTTTTTGCTTGGCTTGTACCCCACTATCTGGTGCTGGTGGGCACTATAACAACAGCAATAACCAAAATATGTGGCTCACATATTCCAAAAATCTACTGTATTAATTATTTGGTGAATAGACTTGCTTGTACTCCTCCGTTAGCAAGTGTCATTGTTCCAGCTTTTAATTACACTGTTTGTTTACTCCATGTAGCCTTTATTTTTTGGTCTTATATGTATGTGATCAGAAATTGCCTTCACTCTGGTGAGAACAGAAGCAAGTTCATGCAAACCTGTCTCCCTCATTTACTATGTTTGAATACCTTTGTCATTAGTATGCTTTTTGATTTGATGTACGTGAGATTTGGCACGAGTACGATACCGCAAGGTGTCAAGAATTTTATGGCAATAGAATTTCTGATCGTTCCTCCGATCCTCAATCCCCTCATATACGGTCTCAAACTGACGCAGATACGAAACAGAATTGTGCAGGTTTTTTTAAGGAAGTACTGACGTGTGATCAGTAGAAAGAAAGTTGATAAATATGATCATCTGCCTTGTTATTTGTTTTTTTAGAAAAGTGTTAAAATCAGAGATACACATTTTACAGCACAGTTACCAAACTCTAACCTCTGGATTATCAATCTGTCATGACACAAACAGTCTGTGGCCTATTTGTTTTACTTGGCTTATACCTTTAATTCTGATGTTAATGTGTAAAATAACAGCATCAGGATCACGGTTATGTGCCTCACATATACTGTTTCTGATACAGCTTATTCTGCCTCCATAGAAAATAAAGCTTTTTAAATTATCCTTTGTGTTTTGACCCTTTTATTAACATTTGCTCTTATATTCTGTATTTTCAGTATGATCATAACATGTCTGACTTCCACAGAAAACAGGAGCAGGGTTATGCAAATGTGTCTGCTTCATTTATCTTGTTTTGAACTGATTTATGTGTTTGCTTTCTACTTTATTCACAAAATGTACATGATTTCATGGCCATATAAAATATCATTCTCCCTACAATGAACATTATAAAGGTTTAAAACTGACACAAATAAAAAACTTAGTAATGCAATATTTGTGTTCTGTTTTTGTAGACACAAATTGGTAAAGCACACAGCAACACTGATAAGAATGAGTGTGTTAAGCATTGAGGCAGGTTCACATGTAATTCTGTTGACCTTGCACCATCTCCAGTAGCCCTTCATCCTGCACAAAGGCATCTGTTGTTGGACCAAATAAAATGTGTACAAAGTTTTTTTAACTTAGTTAAATAGTTTATAAAGTTAGTTTATCCAAATAATGTCAAATAATTAGCTTTGCTCCTTTTGGGAGATTTTAACAATAGTGCTGCCTCTCTGGACTTATTCTTTATTTGTATAAACATATATATATTCATTCCGGTATTGTCTCTGAAACAAAAACATGAACATGACGGCTTTTAATGTGTGATGTATGTTGTGTGCTCTATGTTTTTAGTGTGTAGCTTTTTATGTATATTTAAAAATTTGTAAAGTGTCTTTGAGTACTGTGAAATGCACTCTATAAATAAAATGTATTCTTATAATTATTATTAAAGGGGACATAGCATGCAAATTCCACTTTGTTAGTGCTTCTACACGTTAATGTGGGTATCTGGCATGTCTACCAACCCCAAAACTCTGGGAAAAAAACACTCGCGCGTTTTGTTATAGTTCCTCTAAGTCAGAAACGTCATGCTTGAGTGACTCGATTGAGCTTCCTGGGTTTTGTGTCGTAACAAGGAACTGGAAGTCTCCCTACATGGTCTTGGCCCACCCCCCACACTCGTTACACCGGGTTTACACCGGAGGCAGCGAGGCTGCGAGGCAGCGCAGCGCCGTTCTCAAGCACGCAGCCGCCTGGCTGTTCACACGGGACGAGCATTTCTCCGCTGGTCAGCCCGCGATTCACTCACATGTGGCATTTGTCTGGATCGTTGGGACTGGGAGGCTGCAGCAGCTGCTCGGGCGCGACCGCTCGCTCTCCCATGCGTGAGCTGGAATTTGTGTCAACGCCACACAGCCAGCAGTGTGGAAGACTTCCGCAGTGTTCAGCACTACTGTTACACTGGCACAAACACACAGAGCCCCCCCACTCGTTACGCCGGGGTACACCGGACGCGGAAGCGCCGCAGCGAGGCAGCGCAGCGCCGTTCTCAAGCGCGCAGCCGCCTGGCTGTTCACACGGGACGTGCATTTCTCCGCGCTGGTCAGCCCCATAGACTGTCTATATAAGGTCAGCCCGCGATTCTGCTTTCTCCGCTTGTTGTTGTACCCGTTGAATGTCGGGGTTCGGGGGTAAATGATGGTCTTCATAGCCCCCCCCCCCCCCACCTCTCTTTCTCTCTCTGTCTGTCTGCTTGTGTGCTTGTAGTGGATGGGCAGAGGGGGACATTTAATTATGTGATTGGGAAAATTAAAACTCCAGGACAACAGAAGGGGAATACAAAGTATGGGATGCATATTTGATAATTTATATCACATAAAATATGTAATTTATATCGTTTAAAATCATGGGGGGAGAGGGGGGAGGGGGGAGCTGGCTCATTAGCATTTAAAGGAACAGGCACTCAAAACAGGTCACTCTGTGGAGGGCTGTTTTATACAGGGTAAAAAGGGTGCTGTTTTAAATGATCCTTGTGGTATTTTGACCAAAGTATGTTACAGACATTTCATTAAGACCCCAAGGAACCATATCAACTTGTGGTAAAAATGGGCATGCTATGTCCCCTTTAAGATAAACTGCTGAGCCAAAACTGTTGCTCGCTGGTAGCATGCAGTATAATTTTCATTTTGTGCGTATATGTATAGAAAAGACCTTGGAGGACTGAACCTGTGTATAAAACTCAACATGAGTTTAATCTAACTCAACTGCAGGTGATTTAAACTAGTAATAATACAGCACTTAACATGGAGCATAAACCCATACAACAAAATGCAGTATAACATAAGATTGAATAGGGGGGGGGGGATTAGAGCCTCTCACAGAGTTCATCATTTTTTTTTTTCTTTTTTTTTTTAATGAGGTTAGGTTTACTGTGGAAAAATACTGCGTATTCTTTTTGTGTGTGTGTGTGGTAATTTAGTCGGTCGTCTCCAGTTTATTCCAGCTCACTGATTGGACTGTTTCAATTCCAATGTTCACAAACACATTATCTGTTGCCGCCAGTAAATTATATAAGCCGATGAAAGAAAGATAGTTCAGGTAAGTCAGCGATGGACACATGAGATAGTGGATGTCGTTGTTTTCTAATAATGTGAGAGAAAACTTTCATCATGATGGATAATGTTTCAGTAGTTTCTATGTTCACTCTGTCGGGGTTGAGTGGCACAGCGCACTACAGAGTCACCCTCTTCATCCTCACTTTGTTGTGTTACTGTGTGATCTGGCTGGTAAACGTGACCATCATCGTGACCATCATCATGGACAAAAACCTTCACGAACCCATGTACATCTTCCTCTGTAATCTGTGCATCAACGGACTGTATGGGACTGCAGGCTTTTATCCAAAGTTCCTCAGCGACCTCCTGTCTCCCTCTCATGTCATCTCTTACAGTGGATGCCTCCTGCAGGGTTTTGTGTTGCACTCTTCAGTCTGTGCAGATTTCTCTATTCTCTTATTAATGGCCTATGACAGATATGTGGCTATCTGTCAGCCTCTGATATACCACTCAGTGATGACGAAGGGAAAAATAGGCATGTTTGTGTTTTTTGCTTGGCTTGTACCCCACTATCTGGTGCTGGTGAGCACTATAACAACAGCAATAACCAAAATATGTGGCTCACATATTCCAAAAATCTACTGTATTAATTATTTGGTGAATAGACTTGCTTGTACTCCTCCATTAGCAAGTGTCATTGTTCCAGCTTTTAATTACACTGTTTGTTTACTCCATGTAGCCTTTATTTTTTGGTCTTATATGTATGTGATCAGAAATTGCCTTCACTCTGGTGAGAACAGAAGCAAGTTCATGCAAACCTGTCTCCCTCATTTACTATGTTTGAATACCTTTGTCATTAGTATGCTTTTTGATTTGATGTACGTGAGATTTGGCACGAGTACGATACCGCAAGGTGTCAAGAATTTTATGGCAATAGAATTTCTGATCGTTCCTCCGATCCTCAATCCCCTCATATACGGTCTCAAACTGAAGCAGATACGACACAGAATTGTGCAGGTTTTTTTAAGGAAGTACTGACGTGTGATCAGTAGAAAGAAAGTTGATAAATATGATCATCTGCCTTGTTATTTGTTTTTTTAGAAAAGTGTTAAAATCAGAGATACACATTTTACAGCACAGTTACCAAACTCTAACCTCTGGATTATCAATCTGTCATGACACAAACAGTCTGTGGCCTATTTGTTTTACTTGGCTTATACCTTTAATTCTGATGTTAATGTGTAAAATAACAGCATCAGGATCATGGTTATGTGCCTCACATATACTGTTTCTGATACAGCTTATTCTGCCTCCATAGAAAATAAAGCTTTTTAAATTATCCTTTGTGTTTTGACCCTTTTATTAACATTTGCTCTTATATTCTGTATTTTCAGTATGATCATAACATGTCTGACTTCCACAGAAAACAGGAGCAGGGTTATGCAAATGTGTCTGCTTCATTTATCTTGTTTTGAACTGATTTATGTGTTTGCTTTCTACTTTATTCACAAAATGTACATGATTTCATGGCCATATAAAATATCATTCTCCCTACAATGAACATTATAAAGGTTTAAAACTGACACAAAAAAAAAACTTAGTAATGCAATATTTGTGTTCTGTTTTTGTAGACACAAATTGGTAAAGCACACAGCAACACTGATAAGAATGAGTGTGTTAAGCATTGAGGCAGGTTCACATGTAATTCTGTTGACCTTCATAAATAAACATTGTCCCACTAAGCATTTCTGAAATCATCGATAGGTCAATTTGCACTAAGGTTGATTTAAACTTGAGTCGACAGAAGCAGAGCTGACATCAGGGCGACAGTTGTTCATTCTGAGAACTGGCTGCAGATGTTATGTTTGGTTGTTGTCATTCCCACATGATAATATCTGAATGATTCTTTTTTCAAACACTGTTTCAACTCCATTCACCTCATTTATATTAAATGTACATACAGTGATCTGTCCAATAGAGCCACTGCACCACTAACTTACAGTACAATATTATGTGGATTTATTATTAAAGGTTCAGTGTGTAAGATTTATGTGAAAGGGATTTATTGAATATAAAATAATACTAGTGATTTTTTCACTTGTAATCATCTACATTGTACAAATTATATTCTTTACCCTTTATTTGTATATTCTATATATTTACATCAGGAGTGGGTCCCCTCTACAGAGGCCGTCATGTTCCAAACTTAACACCTTTTGAGTTTTTATGACAACCGATACTCTACTTTCAAATATTTCAATAATTTTTTGTCATATGGTACAGCCCTAGTGTCTGTGTATGTGTGTGTGTGACTCTGATGTTTTCTTATCACTCACAGTTAGAACTGATATGTTCCTGGATAAACGGGGAGTCGCTTCTTCTGCAACAATAAAGTTAAAACACAGGCTGCGCCATAATCTGCAGGAACTGATAACCACATGTATTTAGTTATTAATCGATGATGTGGGATCATGACTCTGGATCATTCCGCTCACTTTACCCTGATGTCCTGACTGTTTGGCCACGTTACATCTCGTGTTGTGTCGCAGGGTTTATGTGTGTCCTAATAACTTGTGACCAGTGATGGTGTTTAATGTTAAAGTGTAAAGTGATCGCAGGTCACAGGAGTGAGGAGGAAGCTTTTAATGAGTGTCTGTCCTGAAGCAGCGGTGGAAAACTGCCAAAACAATGAACGTAGCTGAAATGTTCAATCACTGCATCGATGCAGTGGTTCACCTCTATGCAGGAGCCCAAACATTAACACCTGTTCTGCTGCTCCTCCTATACTCTGCTGTGTGCTTCAACCTAACATAATGTGGCTTTAACTCTATTCCAGCCACGTTTTATTGTCATCACTCATAAACCGATGGACATGTTTTACAGTCAGCTCTAAATAATAGTTTGTAATGCAAACAAAAGCCCTCTAAACATATTAATATTTTTATTTTTTTATAGATTTCAACTTAAAAGTACATGAACACACCGAAATCATAACAACTTATTCACAACTCTGGGCCTTCTGGGCAGCAGATGAAATTGTGAATGCACAGTTATTATGAGAGGTTTGTTTGTGTTAGCACTTAAACATTTCACATTAAAACACATGAGTAGATTCAAGTAACACAAAGTCAGTTTCAGTTACCTTCTTGTGTGGCATGTTTGAACACTACTAAATTGTGTGTTCCTCAGTTCAGATACACCGTGCAGGAGGAGGCCACTCAGCATTTCCTGGTTTTATGGTATGATGTCATAGATGAGGTCACTGGACCGAACCAAGTGGAAGGGGTTTTTGCTCCAGGAAGAACGGGGGCCATGGTTTCACACTATTGCACTGATCAGTATTGATATGCAGCATTTAAAATAAATCTTAATTAATATACCTCACTGTTACACACAATGTGTTTTCATGAGTAAGACTGAATGAAAACAAAATGTATTTGACTTTAACTTTAAGTTACAGTATATAACTTATGTTATTTTGTTAAATCGCAAATGTCCTCATTGTGGGACTAATAAAGACTTATCTTATCTTATCTTATCTTATCTTATCTTATCTCATCTTATCTTATCTCATGCTGTCAAACTAGCTTTGTGTTTTGTTCACTTCTACACTTGCTCAACAAAAAACTTTTTTTAATTCCCATTAGTTTTGTTGTTGTTGCCGAAGCTGTTATTAATAGAAGGTGTAGAGGGAGGTCGAGACTTTTTAAGGGATGTGACCACATCACACTTCAACCCTCCTACTCTGTCACCACGGATGATACGACACAGGAATTGTAGAGTCTGAAGAGAGAGGTGTGATGATTATTTTATCTGATCATGGAAAATGTTTCTATCGTTAGAAATTTCATTCTGGTCGGTTTCAACGAGTCATTTAGTTACAGAATAACGCTCTTCTCACTCACTTTACTGTATTACTGTATGATTCTGTTTTTCAACATCTCTCTCATTGCCATCATTATCTTAGATGAAAACCTGCATGAACCGATGTACATCTTGTTGTGCAGTTTTTGTTTTAATGGACTTTACGGGACCACAGGTTTCTATCCTAAATTTCTTCTAGATCTGCTGTCGCCTGCTCCTGAAATCTCCTATGCAGGATGTCTCCTCCAGGCTTTTGTCATGTACTCGTTTGCCTGCTGTGAGTTGTCCATTCTAGCAGTTATGGCCTATGACAGGTACCTGGCTATATGCCGACCGCTGCACTATCACTCTCTGATGTCCAAGAGGAGGCTCTCTCAGCTGGTGTGTTTCTCCTGGCTCACACCTTTCTGTATTTTCTCCATCAATGTCGGGCTAACGTCCAGACTGAAGCTGTGTGGCAATAACTTACAGAAACTCTTTTGTGTGAACTGGGTCATCGTTAAACTCGCCTGCTCTGAAGCCGACACATTTTCAAACCAGGCAATTGCATATTGTATAATTTTAATCTATTGCTTTCATGGGTTTTTCATCATTTGGTCGTACATGCATCTTATTAGAACTTGCGTGAGGTCCAAAGACGACAGTAGAAAGTTCATGCAGACGTGTGTGCCCCATTTGACCTCCTTACTCACTTTCGCAGTCACAACGACTTTTGATCTGATGTTCATGAGATTCGGTTTCACAGGTTTGCCTCAGGACCTTCAAAACTTCATCTCTCTCGAATTTCTCCTCATTTCGCCTTTTGTAAATCCTCTAATATACGGATTTAAACTGAACAAAATACGAAACAGAATTCTGCGTTTAGTTCGTGAGGGAGGAAAATGACCAACTGCACTGATTGAATATTCATCACTGATCTCTGGATTAAGAATTTAATTAAAATGTCTGCAGAATGTTTACATGCCTGATAAATATATGTTGACGAAGATATATTGTAATGTGCAAGTTTACAGTATTTGTTAACCCACAATGTGCCATGTTATACATATTTATAAATGTTATATACTTAACAACATACTGGAACTCTTGGAAGTGTGTCTGTTACCTAAGACGGGTCAAAACATCCTTTTATTGCATCTGATACACTTGTTTGTGGACATTTATATGTATAACTAACTAACTTTCTGCAGATACTTAAAGTTTTAACTGCAGTTTTAAAAACGAACCAACTGCACTGACTGAATCTACCGATAGAAAATATAAACATTTGTCAGTAATCTAAAAACAATGACATACATGTGTGCCCACATTTTTATAAAGCTAGTGAATGTGTCATTATCATGAGCATACATGGAGCCCATGGTGACTTAATTTAAAACAGATATTTTGTACTTGTCACTGTAGGAAACACACGTTTTCTTTTGCTGATAAGTTCACTATATATATCCTCTATACATATATATGACCCTATCTAGTGAAGTAGGGGTTAGTGAATGAGTGGGTGACTTCGGACAGAGCCTGTGACTGACTGACAACAGAGTTCCACTGACCTAGATGTTCAAACTAGAAAGTGGTTCAGGCCACATTGCTCCGTCTGAAGAGAGAAACCTATCCGAGCCCAAGAGGCAGTGTTTTGTTTTGTGTGTCTGAACCCAGCAGGAGCCGAATGCAGTTAATATAAGCTGCACTGAGGCTGTACTGTATTTGCTTGTTTTCTATAATTGCAGAAAACTACAGTGTAAAAATATCAAGTTTATAGTCCAGCTAACGAGACCGAACCTGACCCAAACCCTAACATCATTTCAAAAGCTTTGTTGAAACCCGACCCGACCGATGGTATCCACACTCCAGAGCAAAAAGCAAACAAGGAGAGGTAATTGCACATTAAGGGCGGGGGCAGGTAATCAGGGAGGAACAGCAAATGACCTGAAACGAGATGAGATGTGAGTATTAAAATAAAACTGGAAACAACACAACATACATGAGGAATAATTTAGAAAAGTAACTTGGCAAACTTCACCTTTATTTATACATTTATTAATGTATGTATTTATTTATTTATCCTTTTATTTATCCTTTTATACAATTATTTATGTATTTATATATATAGTTTTGGCCCAGAAAACCCTCCATAGTCATAAAGACTAGATGAGTATGTATATAAATACAGACCATTTATCATAACTGACCTGGAAAATTTCCTGCAGCGATCCTAATAGGTGAAATACAAATTCTGGAAAATGTCCAGAGCCCATTTTCCGCACATTTTCTGGCAATTATGTCTGAAAACAGCATAAAAGGAAAAGGCAGAAGCTAAGTTTACTGGACATATTAAATCAGGCATTTAAATCAACAGTTTCCTTTTCTATTTCCCTGCTGCATTTCCATTGATTTAATTTGTCCATGAAGCGTGTGAACATGAATTGTTTTAGACATTTGAACGAACAACCAATGGGGCCTTTATTATTGTGAGGAGTCTGTGATACTGATAATCCTTTTCTCGTAATTAGTTACATAATAATGCAATTGTTTTATCTCATAGTTACAAATTAAAAAAATGTCTGGTAATTTAATAGGTTATTAAACACTGCTGTTTGAAATTCTGATAGTTTGTCAGTAATTATGGTTAAACTTCAAATATTACTGTTTAAATACTTGTTTTTGCAAAATAAAGTAAATAGAAGGATCAGGTTACTGATTGTGACACCAGAGTTTGAATTCCCTGATGCATCATCGTCGTCGAAGTTGTTTTTAAAAGATGGTGTGGAAGGAGGAGCGAGTCAGACCAGGCAGCTCAGTGTAAGGCCTCCGTCTGTGATCTCTCACTGTTTGATGTAACATTGGAAAGGTAACATTTTGAAGATTTATTTCTCTGATCATGGATAATGTTTCTGTTGTGAGAGTTTTCACCCTCTCTGGGATAAATGAGACGATGAACTACAAGCTTGCCATCTTCTCGATCACTTTACTGTATTACTGTATGATTCTGTTTTTCAACATCTCTCTCATCGCCATCATTATCTCAGATGAAAACTTGCATGAACCGATGTACATCTTGTTGTGCAGTTTTTGTTTTAATGGACTTTACGGGACCACAGGTTTCTACCCTAAATTTCTTCTAGATCTGCTGTCGCCTGTTCAGGAAATCTCCTATGCAGGATGTCTCCTCCAGGCTTTTGTCATGTACTCGTTTGCCTGCTGTGAGATGTCCAATCTAGCAGTTATGGCCTATGACAGGTACCTGGCTATATGTCGACCGCTGCACTATCACTCTCTGATGTCCAAGAGGAGGCTCTCTCAGCTGGTGTGTTTCTCCTGGCTCACACCTTTCTGTATTTTCTCCATCAGTGTTATACTGACGTCCAGACTCAGGTTATGTGGCTCGAAAATCCCAAAACTCTTTTGTGTGAACTGGGTCATATATAAACTCGCCTGCTCTGAAGCCGACACCCTTTCAAATAATATCCTCTCATATGCAACCATTATCATTTACGTGTGTCACGGGTTTTTCGTCGTTTGGACGTACATGCATCTGATTACAAACAGCGTAAAGTCCAAAGACGGCAGGGTCAAGTTCATGCAGACGTGTGTGCCCCATTTGATTTCTATGATCACGTTCCTTGTTGTGATAGTTTTTGATGTGATGTACATGCGGTTTGGCTCCACAGATTTGCCTCAGGGCCTTCAAAACTTCATCGCTATAGAATTTCTCCTCATTCCTCCGCTCATGAATCCTCTAATATACGGATTCAAACTGACCAAAATACGAAATAGAATTCTGTTATTAATTCACGGTGGAAGAAAATGACCTTTTATCTGATTTACTTTTTGTTTTTTTCATGTAAATGAAACGAAACAGATTAATCTAAGAGGAAGTAATGCAACAGATGTAATTCTGTAATGTTTATTCAGAGTCTAACTAAGGTTAGTTCAAGGCTCATGTTTAAAGAATTCAGTGTGTTTGCTTTAAGATGATGTTTGGGTCACGTCAGGATGATTCAGGTTGTTCCCAATGAGGACTGCATACCTCAGTATAAACTGAATATTGTAAGATCTTGACATTACTATGTAAAGTGGCTTGATATAATTTATGTTGTGATTTGGCGCAATACAAATCCAATTCAATTCAAATACGTGTTTGCTACAAAAGCGTTATGTAGCATATCAATGCATTAACTTCTCCTCATTGGCTTTCAGTAAATTGTAGAATTGATTTTAAGTGTTTATTGCTGACTTTAAAGGCCCTTTCTGGACTTGCACCTAATTACATGTCAGATCTTTTCACACTATGTGTGCCTGGTCGTAACCTGAGGTCCTCAGCTCACCATTCCACATTCCCGGCAGAGGACCTATTTGATAATTTAATAATGTTTTATTTTATCTTGTTTTTACTCTTGTCTCATCTGTAAAAAAAAAATCTGTATCTTTGCTTTACTACTGTGATATCTTCAAATTGTTTGTCTTAAATTTTTCATTGTAAATGTTTAAAACATTTTATAACTGTGTTTTGAAAGTGCTATATAAATAATGTCTATTTTTGACGTTTACTATGAATATTGTTATTACTATAATAATAATAATCGTATTATTACTATTGTGTTGGTGTTCAGAGCCTTTAAATCAAATTTGTTCCACTTTTGTTTTCATTTCAATAATATTCTCAATCTTCCTCAACAAAGAACAACTCAATGGGAGTGTCTCAAGTGGACAACAACACAGTGACTGTTTACGTGGATACGACACTGCCCCCTAATGAGCTGTGATGTTGGATGCAGTAAAGACTTTATCCCCAAGAATGACTTATCTAGCTGTTCCCAAAATGACGGGTTCTCAATCACAATTTGAGGAATAAGAAATCAAAGGAGATTCTCTTGGTTTAAAAAAAATAATTCAGGACTTAGGAAAAAGAATTTAGAAAACAATATTTCTCACACAAACATTTGTGTCACTTTAATAATAATTGTATTTCTGTTGAATTGAGAGTCAACTCTGGTCTTATTATCTGGTCAAATTAAAATTTGAATTTAATGCTCAGCTCTTTAATAACACTGAGTATCACACATGCATGTGGTAATATAACAAATTTGCCACCTTTGTTTCACACTATTCCACTGATCAGTGTTGAAATGCTGCATCTAAAATGTTAGCAATCTTAATTAATATACCTCACTGTTACACACAATGTGTTTTCATGAGTAAGACTTAATGAAAACAAAACTTATTTGACTTAAACTTTATATTATTTTGTTAAATTCCAAATGTCCTCATTGTGGGACTAATAAAGACTTATCTTATCTTATCTTATCTTATCTTATCTTATCTAATGTTGTCAAACTAGCTTTGTGTTTTGTTCACTTCTACACTTGCTCAACAGAGATTTTTTTTTTATTCCCATTAGTTTTGTTGTTGTTGCCGAAGCTGTTATTAATAGAAGGTGTAGAGGGAGGGTGAGACTTTTTAAGGGATGTGACCACATCACACTTCAACCCTCCTACTCTGTCACCACGGATGATACAACACAGGAATTGTAGAGTCTGAAGAGAGAGGTGTGATGATTATTTTATCTGATCATGGAAAATGTTTCTATCATTAGAAATTTCATTCTGGTCGGTTTCAACGAGTCATTTAGTTACAGAATAACGCTCTTCTCACTCACTTTACTGTATTACTGTATGATTCTGTTTTTCAACATCTCTCTCATTGCCATCATTATCTTAGATGAAGACCTGCATGAACCGATGTACATCTTGTTGTGCAGTTTTTGTTTTAATGGACTTTACGGGACCACAGGTTTCTACCCTAAATTTCTTCTAGATCTGCTGTCGCCTGTTCAGGAAATCTCCTATGCAGGATGTCTCCTCCAGGCTCTTGTCATGTACTCGTTTGCCTGCTGTGAGATGTCCATTCTAGCAGTTATGGCCTATGACAGGTACCTGGCTATATGTCGACCGCTGCACTATCACTCTCTGATGTCCAAGAGGAGGCTCTCTCAGCTGGTGTGTTTCTCCTGGCTCACACCTTTCTGTATTTTCTCCATCAATGTCGGGCTAACGTCCAGACTGAAGCTGTGTGGCACAAACTTACAGAAACTCTTTTGTGTGAACTGGGTCATCGTTAAACTCGCCTGCTCTGAAGCCGACACATTTTCAAACGAGGCAGTTTCATATATTATAATTTTAATCTATTTCTTTCATGGAGTTTTCATCATTTGGACATACATGCATCTTATTAGAACTTGTGTGAGGTCCAAAGACGACAGTAGAAAGTTCATGCAGACGTGTCTGCCCCATTTTATTTCTATGATCACGTTCATTGTTGTGATAGTTTTTGATTTGATGTACATGCGGTTTGGCTCCACAGATTTGCCTCAGGGCCTTCAAAACTTCATCGCTATAGAATTTCTCCTCATTCCTCCGCTCATGAATCCTCTAATATACGGATTCAAACTGACCAAAATACGAAATAGAATTCTGTTATTAATTCACGGTGGAAGAAAATGACCTTTTATCTGATTTACTTTTAGTTTTTTCATGTAAAAGCAACAAAACTGATTAATCTTCGTCAGGAGGAAGTAATGCAACAGATGTAATTCTGTAATGTTTATTCAGAGTCTAACTAAGGTTAGTTCAAGGCTCATGTTTAAAGAATTCAGTGTGTTTGCTTTAAGATGATGTTTGGGTCACGTCAGGATGATTCAGGTTGTTCCCAATGAGGACTGCATACCTCAGTATAAACTGAATATTGTAAGATCTTGACATTACTATGTAAAGTGGCTTGATATAATTTATGTTGTGATTTGGCGCAATACAAATCCAATTCAATTCAAATACGTGTTTGCTACAAAAGCGTTATGTAGCATATCAATGCATTAACTTCTCCTCATTGGCTTTCAGTAAATTGTAGAATTGATTTTAAGATTTTATTGCTGACTTTAAAGGCCCTTTCTGGACTTGCACCTAATTACATGTCAGATCTTTTCACACTATGTGTGCCTGGTCGTAACCTGAGGTCCTCAGCGGAGGCAGAGGACCTCAGGGGACCGGACCTTTTCTGTCAGGGCTCCGTGAGCAGATCTGTCTGAATCTCTCTTAAAGACACCTTTTAAAGTTAGCTTTCTCCTAGTGCTCATCGTACTGTCTTTTTTAATAGTATAATAATGTTTTATTTTATCTTGTTTTTACTCTTGTCTCATTTGTAAAAAAAAAAAATCTGGATCTTTGCTTTATTGCTGTGATATCTTCAAATTGCTTTTAAATAGTTTCTTATTATTTGTCTTCAATTTTTCATTGTAAATGTTTAAAACACTTTATAACTGTCTTTTGAAAGGTGATATATAAATAAATAATGTCTATTTTTAATGTTTACTATGAATATTGTTATAACTATAATAATATTATTATTATTATTAAGATTATTACAGTTTTTATCCTTTTAGTTGGTTATGTTACATGTAGTGGACATGTTACAGTTTCTACATCATGCAATCTAATACTGTATCTCTCAAACATTGACATCACATCAGGAGATTCTCTAAAATATTTTTATCAAAATAAATTTGCTTCAACATTATATTCTAGGAGTGGAGATTTTGTTTGTACCTTAATATGAATATAAATAGTTTAATATTTGAGTTTTTGGTCGGCATGGTTTGAGGTGCGACCTTGATTAACACTTTACTCTTCTTTTCCTCAGTTGAACAAAGATAAAACTGAAGTTTTTGGAGACAGGGAGGAAAAATGAAAAGTCAGTGCTCAGGTCATGTTTGTGTTGGTGTTCAGAGCCTTTAAATCAAATTTGTTCCACTTTTGTTTTCATTTCAATAATATTCTCAATCTTCCTCAACAAAGAACAACTCAATGGGAGTGTCTCAAGTGGACAACAACACAGTGACTGTTTACGTGGATACGACACTGCCCCCTAATGAGCTGTGATGTTGGATGCAGTAAAGACTTCATCCCCAAGAATGACTTATCTAGCTGTTCCCAAAATGATGGGTTCTCAATCACAATTTGAGGAATAAGAAATCAAAGGAGATTCTCTTGGTTCAAAAAAAATAATTCAGGACTTAGGAAAAAGAATTTAGAAAACAATATTTCTCACACAAACATTTGTGTCACTTTAATAATAATTGTATTTCTGTTGAATTGAGAGTCAACTCTGGTCTTTCTGTAAGTTTAATTCTGCATCTGGAGATGGACTCACAACATTCAGGTACATGAGATGGACGAGTGAGGACAGAGACAAGTCAGTGTCAGTGTTGTATACCTGCTGTCACTCACACATCATGAGTCATATGATCTTTTAATAATAACTTTATTTGTATGTCACTTATCTAGACAAGGTTACAAAGTGCTTCTCAAAATCTATGGCAAAAAAAATGAATGAATAAAAATAAAAGGTTTTCAATTCAGTTCAATTTTAAAGGTCAAATCATAACATATTGAGGAGGAAAAAACTCCCTCATTCACGGGAAGAAACCTCCAACAGAACCAGACTCAGTGTGGGCAGACATCTGCCTCGACTGGTTGGGGTGAACGGAGGGAAATGGGGAAGGGGAGAGAGAGAGAGCAGGTGTCAGGTGTTTCGGCCTTTTAATCGCATAAACGTTAAAATAACTAATAAAAACTAAACTTACTGTAAAAATTAACACTTAAACAAAATTCAGTGGTTACAGCCACTAGGGGGCGATCAAGATTCTTTCGGCTTCACTTTTAAAGGGGCCGTCATGTCGTCCATCTTTACTTACACTCTATGGTCATAATATTAAACATAATCAGGAACTCTAGCCATGTATGAAAGTGTATACAGTAGCTAATATGAGTCGTGTGTTGTTGGTGTAAAACAAATTAAAATTTGAATTTAAAGCTCAGCTCTTTAATAACACTGAGTATCAGTGTGGTAATATAACAAACTTTGCTGCCATGGTTTCACACTATTCCACTGATCAGTATTGAAATGCTGCATTTAAAATAAATCTTAATTAATATACCTCACTGTTACACACAATGTGTTTCATGAGTAAGACTGAATGAAAACACAACTTATTTGACTTTAAGTTATTTTATTCAATTGCAACCTTCCTCATTGTGGGACTAATAAAGACTTATCTTATCTTATCTTATCTTATCTTATCTTAACTCATGTTGTCAAACTAGCTTTGTGTTTTGTTCACTTCTACACTTGCTCAACAAAAAACTTTTTTTTATTCCCATTAGTTTTGTTGTTGTTGCCGAAGCTGTTATTAATAGAAGGTGTAGAGGGAGGTCGAGACTTTTTAAGGGATGTGACCACATCACACTTCAACCCTCCTACTCTGTCACCACGGATGATACGACACAGGAATTGTAGAGTCTGAAGAGAGAGGTGTGATGATTATTTTATCTGATCATGGAAAATGTTTCTATCGTTAGAAATTTCATTCTGGTCGGTTTCAACGAGTCATTTAGTTACAGAATAACGCTCTTCTCACTCACTTTACTGTATTACTGTATGATTCTGTTTTTCAACATCTCTCTCATTGCCATCATTATCTTAGATGAAAACCTGCATGAACCGATGTACATCTTGTTGTGCAGTTTTTGTTTTAATGGACTTTACGGGACCACAGGTTTCTATCCTAAATTTCTTCTAGATCTGCTGTCGCCTGTTCAGGAAATCTCCTATGCAGGATGTCTCCTCCAGGCTCTTGTCATGTACTCGTTTGCCTGCTGTGAGTTGTCCATTCTAGCAGTTATGGCCTATGACAGGTACCTGGCTATATGTCGACCGCTGCACTATCACTCTCTGATGTCCAAGAGGAGGCTCTCTCAGCTGGTGTGTTTCTCCTGGCTCACACCTTTCTGTATTTTCTCCATCAATGTCGGGCTAACGTCCAGACTGAAGCTGTGTGGCACAAACTTACAGAAACTCTTTTGTGTGAACTGGGTCATCGTTAAACTCGCCTGCTCTGAAGCCGACACATTTTCAAACGAGGCAGTTTCATATATTATAATTTTAATCTATTGCTTTCATGGGTTTTTCATCATTTGGACGTACATGCATCTTATTAGAACTTGCGTGAGGTCCAAAGACGACAGTAGAAAGTTCATGCAGACGTGTGTGCCCCATTTGATTTCTATGATCACGTTCCTTGTTGTGATAGTTTTTGATTTGATGTACATGCGGTTTGGCTCCACAGATTTGCCCCAGGGCCTTCAAAACTTCATCGCTATAGAATTTCTCCTCATTCCTCCGCTCATGAATCCTCTAATATACGGATTCAAACTGACCAAAATACGAAATAGAATTCTGTTATTAATTCACGGTGGAAGAAAATGACCTTTTATCTGATTTACTTTTAGTTTTTTCATGTAAAAGCAACAAAACTGATTAATCTTCGTCAGGAGGAAGTAATGCAACAGATGTAATTCTGTAATGTTTATTCAGAGTCTAACTAAGGTTAGTTCAAGGCTCATGTTTAAAGAATTCAGTGTGTTTGCTTTAAGATGATGTTTGGGTCACGTCAGGATGATTCAGGTTGTTCCCAATGAGGACTGCATACCTCAGTATAAACTGAATATTGTAAGATCCTGACATTACTATGTAAAGTGGCTTGATATAATTTATGTTGTGATTTGGCGCAATACAAATCCAATTCAATTCAAATACGTGTTTGCTACAAAAGCGTTATGTAGCATATCAATGCATTAACTTCTCCTCATTGGCTTTCAGTAAATTGTAGAATTGATTTTAAGAGTTTATTGCTGACTTTAAAGGCCCTTTCTGGACTTGCACCTAATTACATTTCAGATCTTTTCACACTATGTGTGCCTGGTCGTAACCTGAGGTCCTCAGCTCACCATTCCACATTCCCGGCAGAGGACCTATTTGATAATTTAATAATGTTTTATTTTACCTTGTTTTTACTCTTGTCTCATCTGTAAAAAAAAAAATCTGTATCTTTGCTTTACTACTGTGATATCTTCAAATTGTTTGTCTTCAATTTTTCATTGTAAATGTTTAAAACACTTTATAACTGTGTTTTGAAAGTGCTATATAAATAATGTCTATTTTTAATGTTTACTATGATTATTGTTATTACTATAATAATAATAATCTTATTATTATTGTGTTGGTGTTCAGAGCCAACTGAATACAAATAAAAGGTTTTCAATTGAGTTCAATTTTAAAGGTCAAATCATAACATATTAAGGCGGCGACTGTGGAGGCTAACGGGAAGAAACCTCCAGCAGAACCAGACCCGGTGTGGGCGGACATCTGCCTCGACTGGTTGGGGTGAGCGGAGGAAAATGGGGAAGGGGAGAGGCAGTTTGTAAAGAGGGGAGATAGAGAGGGGGGGCAGGTGTCAGGTGTTTTGGCCTTTTAATCGCATAAACGTTAAAATAACTAATAAAAACTAAACTTAGTCTAAAAATTAACACTTAAACAAAATTCTGTGGTTGCAGCCACCAGGGGCGATCAAGATTCTTTCGGCTTCACTTTTAAAGGGGCCGTCATGTCGTCCATCTTTACTTACACTCTATGGTCATAATATTAAACATAATCAGGAACTCTAGCCATGTATGAAAGTGTATACAGTAGCTAATATGAGTCGTGTGTTGTTGGTGTAAAACAAATAAAATTTTG
The DNA here is from genome assembly GCF_009819705.1 of Hippoglossus hippoglossus. Taxonomy (NCBI): domain Eukaryota; kingdom Metazoa; phylum Chordata; class Actinopteri; order Pleuronectiformes; family Pleuronectidae; genus Hippoglossus; species Hippoglossus hippoglossus. The sequence continues at coordinate 8,206,787 of NC_047171.1, read as the reverse complement.
AATTTAAAGCTCAGCTCTTTAATAACACTGAGTATCAGTGTGGTAATATAACAAACTTTGCTGCCATTGTTTCACACTATTCCACTGATCAGTATTGAAATGCTGCATTTAAAATAAATCTTCATTAATATACCTCACTGTTACACACAATGTGTTTCATGAGTAAGACTGAATGAAAACACAACTTATTTGACTTTAACTTTAATTAATTTTATTCAATTGCAACTTTCCTCACTGTGGGACTAATAAAGCCTCATCTTATCTTATCTTATCTTATCTTATCTTATCTTATCTCATCTTATCTTATCTTATCTCATGTTGTCAAACTAGCTTTGTGTTTTGTTCACTTCTACACTTGCTCAACAAAAAACTTTTTTTTATTCCCATTAGTTTTGTTGTTGTTGCCGAAGCTGTTATTAATAGAAGGTGTAGAGGGAGGTCGAGACTTTTTAAGGGATGTGACCACATCACACTTCAACCCTCCTACTCTGTCACCACGGATGATACGACACAGGAATTGTAGAGTCTGAAGAGAGAGGTGTGATGATTATTTTATCTGATCATGGAAAATGTTTCTATCGTTAGAAATTTCATTCTGGTCGGTTTCAACGAGTCATTTAGTTACAGAATAACGCTCTTCTCACTCACTTTACTGTATTACTGTATGATTCTGTTTTTCAACATCTCTCTCATCGCCATCATTATCTTAGATGAAGACCTGCATGAACCGATGTACATCTTGTTGTGCAGTTTTTGTTTTAATGGACTTTACGGGACCACAGGTTTCTACCCTAAATTTCTTCTAGATCTGCTGTCGCCTGTTCAGGAAATCTCCTATGCAGGATGTCTCCTCCAGGCTTTTGTCATGTACTCGTTTGCCTGCTGTGAGTTGTCCAATCTAGCAGTTATGGCCTATGACAGGTACCTGGCTATATGTCGACCGCTGCACTATCACTCTCTGATGTCCAAGAGGAGGCTCTCTCAGCTGGTGTGTTTCTCCTGGCTCACACCTTTCTGTGTTTTCTCCATCAATGTCGGGCTAACGTCCAGACTGAAGCTGTGTGGCACAAACTTACAGAAACTCTTTTGTGTGAACTGGGTCATCGTTAAACTCGCCTGCTCTGAAGCCGACACATTTTCAAACGAGGCAGTTGCATCTTTTATAATTTTAATCTATTGCTTTCATGGAGTTTTCATCATTTGGACGTACATGCATCTTATTAGAACTTGCGTGAGGTCCAAAGACGACAGTAGAAAGTTCATGCAGACGTGTCTGCCCCATTTGATTTCTATGATCACGTTCCTTGTTGTGATAGTTTTTGATTTGATGTACATGCGGTTTGGCTCCACAGATTTGCCTCAGGGCCTTCAAAACTTCATCGCTATAGAATTTCTCCTCATTCCTCCGCTCATGAATCCTCTAATATACGGATTCAAACTGACCAAAATACGAAATAGAATTCTGTTATTAATTCACGGTGGAAGAAAATGACCTTTTATCTGATTTACTTTTAGTTTTTTTCATGTAAAAGAAACAAAACAGATTAATCTTCGTCAGGAGGAAGTAATGCAACAGATGTAATTCTGTAATGTTTATTCAGAGTCTAACCAAGGTTAGTTCTCCGTGAGCAGATCTGTCTCGTCCTCTTTAAATCTCTCTTAAAGACACCTTTTAAAGTTAGCTTTCTCCTAGTGCTCATCTTACTGTCTATTTTAATAATTTAATAATGTTTTATTTTATCTTGTCTCATCTGTAAAAAAAAAAATCTGTATCTTTGCTTTATTGCTGTGATATCTTCAAATTGCTTTTAAATAATTTCTTATTGTTTGTCTTCAATTTTTCATTGTAAATGTTTAAAACACCTTAACTGTTTTAAAAGATGCTATATAAATAAATAATGTCTATTGTTAATGTTTACTATGATTATTGTTGTTACTATAATAATAATAATAATAAGATTATTATTATTATTAAGATTATTACAGTTTTTATCCTTTTAGTTGGTTATGTTACATGTAGTGGACATGTTATAGTTTCTACATCATACAATCTAATACTGTATCTCTCAAACATTAACATCACATCACGGGATTCTCTAAAATATTTTTATAAAAAGAAATATGATTCAACATTATATTCTTATATATGTTTGTGCCTTAATATGAATATAAATAGTTTGTTATTTTAGTTTTTGGTCGGCATGGTTTGAGTGGCGACCTTGATTAACACTTTACTCTTCTTTTCTTGGATGGGTGAGAAGTTTTTGGAGACAGGGAGGAAAAATTAAAAGTCAGCGCTCAGGTCATGTTTGTGTTGGTGTTCAGAGCCTTTAAATCTAATTTGTTCCACTTTTGTTTTCATTTCAATAATATTCTCAATCTTCCTCAACATACAACAACTCAATGGGAGTGTCTCAAGTGGACAACAACACAGTGACTGTTTACGTGGATACGACACTGCCCCCTAATGAGCTGTGATGTTGGATGCAGTAAAGACTTTATCCCCAAGAATGACTTATCTAGCTGTTCCCAAAATGACATGTTCTCAATCAGAATTTGAGGAATAAGGAATCAAAGGAGATTCTCTGGGTTTAAAAAAAAAATAATTTAGAAAATATTTCTCACACAAACAGTTGTCACTTAAATAATAATTGTAGCTACAATTTCTGTTGACTTGAGAGTCAACTCTGGTCTTTCTGTAAGTTTAATTCTGCATCTGGAGATGGACTCACAACATTCAGGTACATGAGATGGACGAGTGAGGACAGAGACCAGTCAGTGTCAGTGTTGTATACCTGCTGTCACTCACACATCATGAGTCATATGATCTTTTAATAATAACTTTATTTGTATGTCACTTATCTAGACAAGGTTACGAAGTGCTTCTCAAAATCTATGGCAAAAAAAAAGGAATAAAGAAAAATAAATGGGTTTTCAATTGAGTTCAATTTTAAAGGCCAAATAATAACATATTAAGGCGGAAAAAACTCCCTCATTAACAGGAAGAAACCTCCAACAGAACCAGACTCAGTGTGGGCAGACATCTGCCTCGACTGGTTGGGGTGAGCGGAGGAAAATGGGGAAGAGAGGAGAGGCGGTTGGCAAAAAGGGGAGAGAAGAGAGATGGGGGGGGGAAGAGAGAGAGAGAGAGAGAGGAGCAGTTGTGTAACCATCATATTTAATTTCTGTCAGGGGTCAGGTGTCAGGTGTTTCGACCTTTTAATCGCATAAACGTTAAAAGCCAAACCAGAGGGGACGCTGAGGCTAAATCTGACTGGCTACTGGCTAAACAGTAGATCAGACATCATTACCTCTAAGCCTGGTTAAACTAAACACCTACTGTCATAGGCAGCAGAGTCAAAGGCTGTCCTGTTTAAGAAACTACATAACAAATGTGTTATCTTCCCTCTGAGACAAGCTGGTAACTTGATGTTTGTGAATTTTTATTTCTTACACAAGAGTGAGCGAGGTTTCATCACATTTTCAGCGGTTAGATAATCCAGGTCAGAGCGTAGCCAAAGATTATTTAGGATTTAGACGTTCCCATCTCACAATTCTCTTTCAAAAGGGTTTAGAGAAGCTTTATTTATCTATACAATAGCAGAGTTTTATCCACATAAAGGGCAGTGGACATAAGCTGTGAGAGTGCACTTTTAACCGCCTGCACAATCATTTGGTTTCTACCCGTTTCTTTTCCCCTCTCTCTTGTTCTGGAGACTCCAGTCTTTCACATTTCCCACAACACCTCTGTGTCCTCATCTTCTGCACAAACACGTGTGGGTTAGAGCTGGAGTCTGTGTCCACTCCTCTCCAGGAAGGAACCTGTGTGTTACCAAGCAGCCCTCCACAGACCACCCTCTCAGTACCTGCTGAATATCACTGTCATCTAACAGCTCAACAGCTCCCTCTACTGTCCACTCCCTGCCTCTGTGGCAGCTGATGTGACCATAAAGAAATAAGGAAGACATGAAGGTACATTTCTTCTCTGTGTTCTTCTCACTAGTGTGAAGAGGGAAAAATGTCCATAAGGCCCCTAAGAACAAAATAAACGATCATGCTCGGTTATAAGCAGACGTGTGTGTTTGTTGTTTTACTGAAACATCTGAGCGTCACTTTTTGTTGTGTCCTCTTCTTCCTATGAGAAACAATACTGAACATATTCCATTTAATAGCTGTGTGTGTTGATGCTTCAGTGAACTATTCACATTCTAGTCGTTGAGCCTCGACCCTGCCAGGTCAAAAAAAGTCAGTGAGTACCAACTACTTGGAGTAAATCCTTGTTACTGCGCTTAATTCATTATCATTTATGGATTTATTAGGAGATTTGTAGACTGATTTCTATCAGTTTTCATTGATGAGTTGAATTACAGTTCTGTAATGTCATATCTTTGTACATATTTTTGTAGGCAAACCTAAATTCTACATGTATATTATTCATTTCTTATCAAAACTATTCACAATAATTTACTATTCATTTTCAATTGTACAATAAATTTATATTTGAAGCCAATATGTGATTTTGAGGGTGAACAAACTGGAAGAAGAGACATAGAAAGTTCTTGGCTCAAAATTACATCAGTTAAACTCTTATTTTAGAAACTTAACTTAATTGTTGCTTATTTCATTATGAATGTTTAAAGTTGTCTTAAAAGTTTTCATGAACTTCAAGTCAAGCTATTTGCACATAGCTATGTATATATATATATATATATATATATATATATATATATATACATACATATATATACATATATATATATACATATATATATATATATATATATATATATATATATATATATATACATACATACACACACATACATATATATACATACACACACATATATATATATATATACACACACACATACATGTTGACAAAAGAGCCACAGTCTTTGAGCTTCCTCAGAAAGCCTTTTATTCAGATTCAAATTCAGTTAATGCCACAGCTGTTGCATTGCCAGTCTTTAAAAGAGTCCCTGAGTCAGAATTAACTTGATTCAGTGACTGTGCAATGATGCACATCATGCAAAAAGTAATGACTACAGTAAGAAACCATGATTAATTACAAAGTCAGTGAAAAATGCCCGGTGAGCATCGTCTGTGACTACAGCCTTCTCGTTTTAATTAGAGGCATCGCTGAAGGTATTCACAGCTCCAGACCTGACAGGTGAGACAGCGATGAGTAGAACAACCTCTGCAGATGACTTTGTAAACTGCTCCCGTGAGGCCGGCTCCGTTTGACTCTCGCTCTGTAGCTTTTCAACACTGGTTTACATTTGGTTGTAGCCTGAATGCACGGCCGTGTCATTCGAAAGCGCTATTGCAAAATAACAGAAGAGCATCTCGGCCGTTTCTGAAACTGAATGTCACGGCATCATTTACATTATGTACATGTTTATGCCGTCACATTTCTGTGAGTGGATCCGACATGTCCTGTTGGTTTGTCTCATTCGGGTCTACTGCAAAACAACTGCTACATACAACTCTACAAGTTCTAAAAGTGAATGTGACATTCATCATTTAACTTATGTACATATTTTCAGTTTAGTTTCTACATAGCATCACAACATTAGTGACTTTACAGTGTCTTAATGGAAGGTTATGGCTGTGTCATGATCACAAGGAGGAGGAGGAGGATGCCAGTGTGTCTCTGTGAAAATGGCTGCTGAGGATGAAGATAAAACATGGAGGGTGGAAAACCTACTTTCCTCTCACTTTAACTGCAGTGCAAACAGAGAAACTCACAAATCCAAAGAAGTCAAGAGTAAGTGTTGCTTAGTGATGAAATCCTTTAATGTTTAAGTGTTTTTGTTTGAAGAAAACATAAAAACCGCCTTAGAAAACAGAAAAACTGCCACAAGAGGAGCCTCTAACAGAAATATCTTTGAATTTAAAAATCAGTCAATTTCTAATGTTAATTGATTCCAGGAGAAAAATCAGAAAAGAAAAAAAGAAAAGTAAAGCGTCACAATTCGACACCTTCAACTTTTTCACATTATGTTACAGCTTGAAGCTAAAAACATTTAAATCATGTTTCCTCAGATCCCCCTACAATCAATATTCCATAATGACAAAGTGAAAAACAGAGTTAAGGAAGTTTTGCATATGTATTAAAGAAGGAAAACTGAAATATCACATTTAGAAAGTATTTAGAAGTTGTAGTTCCTACAATTGCATCTTTGGCAGCGATCAGAGCCTCAAGTCTTCTGGGTTATTCACACCTCTCCATCTCTGTCAGGTTGGATGGGGACTGTCAGTGCACGGCCATTTTCAGGTCTGTCCACACATCTTCATGTCAGAACTCTGCATGTCTCTCTCAAGCAGATTAACAGAATCGTCCCTAAATCACACCTGTTTCGTCTCGTCTGTCAGTTTGGGGTCATTGTCCTGAAGGAAGACAAACCTAAGGTACAGTCTGAGGTCCTGAGCACTCAGGATCTTCCTCAGCTTTCCCTCCACCCAGAGAAGTTCCTTTGACCTCATAACTTGGTTTGTGCGAGACCAAATCAGTGGAGTTTACCGCATGTGAATTCAAGTTGTAGAAACATCTGAGCCAAAATTTAAGTGACATAGAAACGTGTCCGCAAAATTTATGTCAATGTGATATTTCAGTTTCTCTTTTTCAATAAATTTGCAGGAAAAAAAATTCTAAAATTTGTGTCCTTGTCCTGGTGGAAACATTTCAATGATTTTAGCATAAAGCTGCCAAGTTAAAAAAGTGAAGGACTCTAAATACTTTAAGTGCACTGTAAAAAAAAACATCCAAAGCAAAAACTTTTCTACTGGTTTGAACTGCTGTTGAAAATGAGTTTGAATGACAGGATGGACTGAAGTGCATTTGCATTTGATGCTGCACATTTGTGGAGATTTCTTCAAAGAAAAAGAAAAATTGGCTAAGATCCTAAAGCTTTTCACAAGAATTTGAGGTAAAAGCAACTCCAAGTATCTTTGTGTACAAAAAAGTTGTTAAATTACGAACGTTACTTTATCCATTCTCAGTTCTCGTTATTTCGTTATCTTAAAACTTAAGAACAAGTCACTTGACAGCTAATCCCAGAAACTTGCTTACTATACTGAGGACATTTTTCACATGTTGATCCTTCACTACAACAGGGGCTCAGTTAGCTTCTACATTTTCACACAAAAAAAAAACTAAGCAGCACTGTCTATTAAGGCTTTGCATGAAGTCTGTCTGGGTTGAGAGAGCTCTACAGAAAGGACACAACATATCGCTGCTGACGAGTGACGGGGAAAAACAGAAACTGAAAAGAGAAATGTGAGATACTACATGTGGCACAGCAGGGCGGAGGGGAGGAGAGAGAGCAGGACACAGAATATCCCCTCGTGTTTTGCTACCATTGTTTGAATTTGAGGACCAGGAAATGTAGCGCATGTTGTATGTTAGAGTTAAAAACAACCAACTCTGGGATGAGTGATTCTAAAATGTGTAGAAATGTAAATGCAGCAGCGATGACCAGGTGTCGCTGTGCTGATATCCAGAGAAACAAAGTTGCACACGGAGTGCAGCCTTAAACAAACCCAACACCTTCCTCACTCTCCACTTTAAAAGACTAACAGAGTTCTCAATTATTCATTCATTTTTTAACCAAATGAATGCACTTCCCCCCCCATGCACTGCGGTAATGGCAGGGAGAGAGGGTTGGTATTTCAAACATAACAGAGGGAAGAGGCGGGTGCTGTTTTAAAGGGGCCGGCAAATAAGCAAATCCCTCGCCTGAGCAAGCTTGATTTAAGGCAAAGGTTAAAATATCAGTTCTATATCAGGAAAGCTAAATAATGTGCTAACAGCTGCGAGGCTTCATGGAGACAGTCCGTGACCTTTCTCTGGAATCAACCACCACTCAGCAGCAGATCAGTCACATCAACCAGAGCGGCGTGAGCTGCATTTTAACAGGCATCAGAGTGCTAGTAGTAGGTTGAAGTGCCTCAGTGTTCAGACTGGGAATTCTGGGTGAATGACCAGCAAGCTTTCAGGGACAGCTGATCACGGCATGTTAAGAAGATGAATGATAACATGTATGCAGATTTCTGTCTGTGTAAATCAAATGAAAATAGGAGTGAATGAATGTGTGGGTGTTGGTGCTGCGGGCTGCACATGACCACTGTAATCGATGGTAGGTTTTCACACCAGGAAGTTAACGGGTTGATTCACCAACATCACAAGATTCAAATAAAAAATTGATATTTTTCCCACTTCAGCCCTGGAGATGATGTGGAATAATATAGTTTTGAGTTCCATGCTCTGAGTCTTCTGCTCCTGCCCTGATACAAAAAAAGGCAAACTGAATGTGACCAACGGTGCTTAAATGAAATCAAATCATATTTGAAAAACTCAAGTGAAATGTCTCTTCACAGAAACTATCTGCCAAAGTACTTGGATAATCAGATAATGAATTCACTTTTCTTTACATTTAAAACATAGTTTCCAATGAAAACTATCAATTATTATCCAAGAAAGTGTTCTGCTCTTACCTTTGTCAAATATACTTCAACAACAATTTGAACATCATGAACATATTTTTAGTCACCTCCATTTTTCAGCATGATAGTGGAAATCGCAGACTTTGCCTGTATAAAAACCAGAACTATCTGCATTGCTAGATATGTGAAAGTTGAAATGGGGTATGTATTTTGTGATTTGGGTGAATCGACCCTTTAGGGGGACCAGGATGGGCCCGAGGTTACTGGTTCCCACTTCCACTCGGTGAAAAAACCAAGGGAGACATCCTGCATGTCACAGATGTTGCAGTGACACACTGCCCCTGGATGGTTGAGATGAAAAAATGTGGATTCATTTGTGTTCTGTGTTCTGAGCACACCCCCACACCCTGTTTGGCTGATGACCATGACTGGATTTGGAGGTAGGTAGTGCAAGAGCAGACGATGGGCGGACTGGCTGTCCATGTGACAGGTTAGGAGCTCGACCTTGGGTGTTAAACAGGATTTTAATGTGGCCGGGATGGGGACGAGCTGGATTAAGAAAGATGCAGCAGGGTACGATGCTGTGTCTCCCCCTCCATTTTGTTTTGTGTTACACCAGAGAGTTTGACCCACCCCCCCAGACCTTCCATGCTCTTTCTCTCTCACTCAGGTGCTATTCAAATTTCTAACTCTGGTCTCTATTTTGTTTTCTCCTCCGCGACCTACCAACAGACTCGACGGTAGGAGGAGAAAGTAGTTGGGTAGGGGTGAGACACCGCGGGACGGCCACACAGAGACGGCCGTACACGGGAGGAGGGGGGTGGGAGGTGTTTGGGGTTAAGGGGGTGACGCACTTTAGTTTTGTTTCTTGGCCTCCTGGTTTCCATAACTGGAGCCTGTTTTCTTCACCTCCGTAACCCCGATGAGGCGTCGGATAGCTATGGAAGCTGGGGAGAGAGAAAAGACAAAAAAAGAGGTGGAGTGAACAAGGAGAGATGATGAAATGTTAAATAAAACATAAATTCAAAACCTTGAATTTAACTTTTCTTTTTCCAGGTAAAGAGCCACAGTCTCGATCTTCATGTGGAAGATATACCATACATGTGTTACCTATGATGAGGAATAAGATGAAGCCAATGATGAGGAGGGGGGAACCGCTGACGACCACTCCACAAGCAAAATTGATGAGGGGCGACAGCAGCAGGGTGGCCCAAAACAGGAAGTTCAGCAGCGTCCATAGTCGACGAGGTGGGATTATTGTGGGTCCGGGGAACTTGCCTTCCTTGCTGTAGTGTTCCTGTAAGGCATCCTGCGTCAGAGAAGAAAAACATTAAGTAATCATGTATGACATGAAAAACAGTAACCATATTTAAATATGCACATACAGTCACTGTTCAGACTAATAAATGATAAAACAAGTTTAATGGATAGTATTGGGAGGGACTTCTGGGCTTGTGTGTTTACATATTATTCAAAAACCACTTGTTTTAACTCTAACATTTTACAACTCAAGAGAATGTGCATAACTTCTCTGATGTTTGTTTATGAACATGTGGCTTTAACTGTGGCTTGATTGTGCCGCTTTCTTCTGTTGAGCACAATAAGGACTTGAACCTGGAATCCCTGCTACACCATTTTAGTGCATTCTTTGTCATTTTAATCCTATATTAAGTCTTAAATGTCAGTTTTACCTTCTCCTGGTAGAGCTTGTGCAGCCAATTGGCACACTCCTTCTCATCATCTGGTATTTCCTCCACAGGGAACCGTCTGGATGGGAAAGAGTAAATAACTATACACTGTAGATCTGAATCACATTTGGTTTCAGCCTCATTAAAATTTTAGCAATGACAGTTAGAAATGTGCGCATAAAGAACAACCGAGACAAATACAAAGGACGACACACTGGGTGTAGGTCATTTATGTTTAGAGCACCGTCAACAAGCAACCACCTAAATCCTGGGAGAACACAAACTCAAGCAAACACAACAACACAGATATGGATATTATTACAAACCATTTGACCTCCAAACATGAAACAGGTTTTTTTATCACCACTTCTCCCAATCCCGTATCTTTCTGTAACTAAGTCTGACCCGAATCAGACAGGCATTATGTTTTTTGTGTCCAAACCGAGTTTTTTGTGTCACCCTGTCCCTGACACGCATGGTTAACGCTCGTTTTCCCCGATTACAGACATGTGCAGTGTAAAAAAAAAAATCCAGCCAACGTGACGAATATCATTCTGTTATGGCAGTGTCTCACCACTAGAGGACTCTACTAACAATAACTCATAACAATAACAGGAGCCCTCCTAATCTATTTCCATCTCCTGACCTGTTCTACACTCAGTAGGCGTGCTCTGCCCATTAGCGTTACTGTTCTGAAACCATAAACACGCTGGGAAGCCTGCCAACATCCCGAGCACACTCACTGTCTGTTTCAATGTTATAGGACGAAAATGTGATTGGAGGGAGGTCACGAGATTTAAACTACATTCATCATCTTCCACTCGAAGAGACTCGGCACAGCTGGCAGTGTGATGCATCATCGTTACAATAACAGGTCATTCTGAGGTAAATGGAGGGCGAAGGTGACACTCACCTCACACTCAGGTCAGATTTGTATTGCTTGCCGTTGACGATGCCCAGGAGAGTGGGGGTTTGGTTATCTTTGAAGTTGAGAGTCACGTCGTACACAGCAGTTACTGTAAGAAAGTGAAGAAAAACAAAATCACATTAAGAACCAAAAACATGTGTTTTAAACATGATGAACTGTGTTTGTGTATTTCTATAAAGTACCTGTGCCCTTAAGACACTGCAGTGTTGTGGTAAATCCTTTGGTTCGGGGTAGTAGATGGTATTTGAGCTTGGGGAGACCTTTGCTCTCTGCAATCTCCATACTGATTTGGTGTTTCTTCTCTGTAAAACGGGTTCCCTCGCAATACAGAAGAAACTGAAGGTAGGAGAGAGGTGTTACACACACACACACACACACACACACACACACACACACACAACTGTGTATTTTACATTAACAGAGAGGGTAATTCTGTCCTATCTGAATCTTAACAGAATTAATTTGTCATTTTCATTTCTATTGCTAACACATTTTTGAAATGATACTGGGTTTTTCTCTGCTCGTATTCTGAGCTAATTGTGTGGCGACTACTAAACTGAACAGTGAAATTTGATCTGAGCCAAAGTCTTAAAGCTTAACTGAATCAGGGCTGTAATAATTGAATGGTAATAAACAGATTGCCTTTTTAGTGCCTCTGGCGGACTTGATTAAAAATGAAAAACCCTGTTTTTGTTTTGTAGAATTACTTCAGATAAGTAATGACATCTCAGCCACGACAAGTCTTTTTGTAGGTCTTCATGACATTATAAAGCAACTTTGGTGAAAATGGCAAATTTCAAAACAGAGGTTTTTGCAATTCAACTTAAACTTATACAATCACTCATAACCATTTGGTATCGCTAGTCAAAGTCACAGAGTCGCCTAAAAAGTTTAAACTTGGTTAGCCTGTTTCTCCCTTGGTTAGGGTCTGGGACACATGAAATGTCTTATTTGACCAAATCAGCACAAGAAATGTCATTAAGATCTGTGAGGTGAACTGAATGACCCCATCTCACATCCCAGGTAATAGTATGGGACCGACTCAGCTCAACCAAAGGCTGTTGACTTGGTTTATCTGACCACAAAACAAACTATGTCATTAGCAGTTGCCGGATGCTCAACTTAAGAGGTAATTAGATCAACTGCTGATCAGCCTAATCTCAGCTGGGGAACCGGTGGAGTTATTCTGAATATCTGTAACACAAGGTGCTTCACACCTTCAGCAATGACCTACAACGACCAGTGAGTGCTGTCCTCACCACGTTTGAATGTAAAACACTTATTTCAAGAGAAAAGATCTGCTTTGCATCACCAAGCAGGATGAAAGCTCCCTCACACTGTGCTCTGTGGAAAGTCCAGTTCATGAAGTTTAACAGAAAAAAACAATAAACCCGCTCCCTACCGTCGATGCATTTCAAACACAGCTGGTGCACACACACAGAACATGATATCTGTGCATTGCCAAGATCAATGTATGTATAAAAAAAACTGGGTCAAAAGGACAGTGACTGAATATCCTTGCATTTAGAAAGGGAAGAATATATCTTCTCTGTGAAAACTCAACCACTGACAGTTTATCACAACTCTGATCTTATCTGTGTACTTTTAGCTATTGTTTCCATTGGTATTAATAACACTGTGTTCCCTATAAGAACAGCTGAGATTTGAGAACAATAGCAGTCAGTCAGATTAGTCAAACTTGTTTATAGGAAACCTCAAATTACCATCCTGAGGTTGTATACCTCCATACCAAGTCCAAGTGACATCTGGTCAAAATGTTGTGAGGCTACTGTGACCTTGACTTTTGAGCACAATCCTTGTCTACGTGAGCATTTTTTGCCAAACTGGAGAGGATTCTCTCTTGGCTTTCTAAAGATAACATGTTCATGAGGGGAATAAAGGGTTTTGTGAGGTCCCCTTGACCCTTGACCTCCAAATTGTAATCAGTTTATCCTTGTGTCCAAGTGAACGTTGGTGCCAGGTTTAATTAGATTCCCTATGGGTGCTGGTGATACATCATGTTCACTGGTAAATGAGGTCTGGTAAATGAGAACTGAACTTGACGAACTTCACTCAAGACGTTGGCTCAACTCTGGTTTTTAATTTGCTATGTAAATAAATATGACTTGACTTACTGTCAGACCCCACTTTATCCACATAGTGCTTTTAGATTTGTAAATGGAAAGACTCATATCTGCACTTCACTGAAATGTTGTGCTCAGGCAGCTACATGTCTGTTTCTTCATAAGAAGTCTATACCCAGAGGATATTTCTGAAACTTTATTGAGCAACTGAGCTAGAGTTCACTGATATGGTATTCATGCAAAAGGTTGTGTGGGAGCTTGAAAAGAAAAGAGAGAAAAAAAAAAAAAGAAATCCAAAGTGCTGCTTAAACTCTTACACACGTCAGAAGACAGATCCACTACATGTGTGTGTACTTACCCACATATATTCAGGATAATCTTTGAGTCTGCTCAGTCCCTTGAAGACAGTATGTTTGTCCTCCTCCCACTTTCTTTTGCAGAAGACTATTTCTAGGAAGTACCAGGTCCAGCCAATCAGAGGAACCTTCAGCAGCTCGTGTTTGGCCAGCACTTTTGAACTCTAGAGACAAAGGACAGGTTTAGGTTTTTATTACAAAAGCATGGATCTCTCACAAAATGGATTGAAGTCATCAAGAGCGGCATATGGCAAAAAAGTTGTGCAAAGATGTGTGTTTGAAACTCTGAGTCATACTATGTTACTATACTAACCCCTAAGATGCCATATCTTTCACACATGGTCCAGCCACAGAGGAAGTCGATTTCAAAGTTGTGGTTGAGGATGATGATGGCATGCTCTTTGCCAAACATGTCCACCGTAGCCTGTTCGGTGTATAGGGTGCAATCTGTGCCTGACCACCATTCCAGCAGCATCACCAGCTCTGCACACAGCACAAGACTTCATGTGCATTCAGCAGGTACAAGAAAACACTTGGCAACTAAAAGAAAAAACTAAAATAAGAACTACACTAAAATTACTGAACCAAAGCATTTTTCTTACAGTATATGTCTACCAGTTTTGTTGAATTATAACACAGTGATCTATATCATAATATCCTCAGATAATTATCAGCAAGCTGAATTAGTGTTTCAGCTTTTTTTAGATTATTATTTTGGTGCTATAGTAATGTGTAGCTGAGCCTCGGCAGCTCTCATTAACCCATTCAGGAAGCCATTTGTGGCAAAAAAGCTCTGATAAACCCACAGTACACTGTCTGGCCAGTATCAATATGGCAGACAGATGACGTCAGTTGGAGCCTGGTGACATTGTGGAGGATGAAGCTGCAGAGGACTAATGTTTATCTCACTCAAAGCTAGGTACATTTGACAGGGGGCCAAGTCAAGTGTGAATAGACTGCATGGTGCCTCTTTCCTTCTTTATGTTATCCAAAATATAAAACTATATTTTACAACAGAATAGGTATCATCTACTCACGACTCCAGAGTGAGTAGGAGAGCCGGCAGTTGATTCTGCGGTAGAGCTGTTTGTTGATGGGCCAGAGGATGCAGGTGCAGAGCTGGATGAAGTTTATGATGAGGCCGCTCACCACAAACACAAAGCCCATCAGCAACTGCAGGATAAACAGGCTCTTCAGGTAGTCCAGAAGAGCCATGGCTGAGGAGCCTGGAGGGTGGAGTAGGCTCCTCTCTATACACTACGACCAACCTGAGAGAGAGAGCACAGCAACGAGGACATCATCAGTGGGAGACAGAGAACGAAAGAGCATGAGGGTGAAAATAATTATTCTGCAGATGAAAAAGTTCTCAGAAATTAAAATACATCTCAGTGTCTCTTACCACGGTGGGATCCTTTTACAAGCCGCGTTTACACGGTCCGTCGGCCAATATTACTGTCCTGTGATAGAAGCAGAACAGAGGTTGAGTTATCAGGAGCCAAAGTGACATAAAACCAAAAATAAAGCAACATTTCAGTGTCATTACAGTGATTTTAATAATGTATGCTGTGCTTGTTTGCTCAGCCAGTTTGAACTTTGTTAGATAATGACCCAGGAGAACCGAAATATCCTCCATCATTCTCAGTGTGGGTGGAAAGTCAACATGAATCCAAAAGGTAATTGCTGTGACAGGATTTCTAAGAGCATATTTTAATGGCTAAAGAGGTGCCTAAAATCCATTAGTTTAGCACTGTTGTAGATTTGTTAGAGCTAATTGCATTTTACTAGATTATAAAAAGGAATTTTACAAGATGCAGAGTAAACACAATTTCTGCATAGTTCAGCTTCTGTGTGCATTTGTTCATTACAACATCTCAAATGTCATTAACGGATTAATTGATCTGGAAAATGTGGTGAATTGTTGCAGTCTAAGATGCAGGGCACTGCACTACATGCGGCCAGTGATTGTAATGGTACCAGTGTGGAGTTTTACAGTTCTGTCTGGGCCTGTGGGAGTTTCCTTATTGGAGCTTCAGGTTCATGGAACAGATGATCTGGAAATATTTAATGGTCCCTTTGTAAGGATGTGACTGCATTCGTCAGACTAGAGACCAGTTTAGGGTGTTTGAGCAAAGCATGCTGGGACAGGCGGACGATGAATAAGCAGAGATAGTGTGGGTAAAAAGTTGGCAACTGCCCCAGATAACAGTTAATGATTTATCAAAAAGCCCAGGTGCTCACTTTTCTCAAGAACATCTCACATTACATGACATATGGCCAACAAAGCAGCTCTGCTTGTTTAACCACTGTCGTCATAAGAGTAGCAACTGAAATGTCAAATCTTTTTGTTTGAAGTGACGATTAAAAAAGTTTCTAATCTTCCTGATATGTTGTTTCTTCAGATCTGTGTGGAGAACGTTGGTTGATGTTAACCTTCTTTTTTTAATCTGTTATGAGACATTTCATCTGTGGACAAGGAGCACTTGATTCGATTCACCAAAACATAAAATTGAAACCTGCAGGGGGTAACTTCTGTCTCCCCCTTCTGGTAGCGCAAGAAAACATACCTGTCAAAGGCAGGATTTATCATCGGTTTGGAAATGAAGCAGACGTTCATTTACATGTAAAAGCTCCACATTCCGGATTTAATAGCAGTGCATTAATATTGGACTTAATGACCCAATTCACTGTGGATGCTAAATGCTCTTGCTCCCGATTGTAACCAGATTAACTGTGCAGTACGAGCACCAACAACATATGGACAGTCACCTGCATTCACTGCTATAACTGTGTCAGCAAATCAGAATAAAAAAGAGGCCTTCTGGTGTTTGCTTTTTACAGCAGGCTGCAATCTGTACAACAAGGGAGAGACAGTGACAATATGTCCCTGTGCGGCACTCATGTCAGTCTTCCGCCACAGACACTGTATTGTGTACAGGGCGATTTTCGGGTTGACGGCTGTCTGGTTTCTTTATATATTATCTAATTTTTTTTCACAAGTTCATCTATAAAAACAAACAATTGTCTAACATGTTTCGTACAAGAGCAGATATCCGGTTGCCATCCTTCACATATAACTATATGAACAGTTGAAGAAGGTGCTTTATCTACCCAACATTATCAACCAACTGGAAACTCACAATCCAAATTACAAGTAATTTTCCAAGTAACCGCAATATGTTTACATGAACTTTTATTGGTTTGTATGCCTTTAACAACCTACCTTTCATTTAACAAATTAAGCAAACCAAATAACCTAAGAATGTAGTAATGTAATTTTGAGACATAGTTGACACGCGGCCAATTTGTTGTCTGCAACAAGTCTTATCCTGTGTCACCAATCCTTCTACTAACACTGCTACGCAATAATAGAAAAAACTAATTGGCCTGAATGTGAAGGGATAAAAGTCATACATGAACATCCACAGAATGTCAGTTGGTTTTCTTGAGCCAACAAACATACAAATGTTTCTAATTATGTGGAGTTTGGACAAGATGTGTTAAAATACTGTTACGCATGCTGGTGTTTCTGATTATCAGGCAAGTCATTGTCGCTGCATAATGTGTGAGATTTGACCTTTGTTCCTAGTGGGAGTCCAGGTGGTGGAGAGTTAGACTGTTGCACATTTACCTTGTAGCAATAGTGAAGCTTAATAGAGAAGTTCCATAACCAACATTTGCTGTGACAACAAGCACTTCGTGGCCTCTTTTACACAGCCTGTTGACCTTTATTATGCGTTGCTGCATAGGTTCAAGGTTCAAAGCGTCAAAGGTTCAAAGACATTAATGTCATATGCAGAAATAAACAAGTTATCAATGCAATGAAATTCGGAGTTCTCTTGTCTCTGCCTGATAATAACTGACGTCAGTTATTAAAATAAAAAATATCCATAAAAAAAGCTAGAAACATCCAAAGAAAAATAGAAACATTTAAATATATATATATATATAAAAATAATAGCACAAATATAACTGATTGGATCAGTGTTCTATTTCAGCTATGTGGGTTAGTAGTTCAGTGTTAAGAGTCTGCGGGAAAAAAATATTTTAATAAAATGCTAACACTAAGGTCCCAATAATAACCAAAACAAGGCTTAAAACACCTTGACGTCATCACATCATCTCACCAACCAATCGAATCAACATTTACTGCAGTGTGGTTGTTTAACCATACCAGAGGTATTTCTCTAGTAAAGACCACAAATGTCTTTGCATTAAAATACAGGGAGTCCAGAAAAAACATACACTTGGTTTGTGATAGAAGTCGTCCAGTGCAACAAACATTGAGTTTGACAGTCAAAAGAGTCTGTGGACATCCACTTGTGGCCCCACACAGCCTGAAGGAAAGATTAGAGACGCTGCCTGGGTTAAAGCTGCTTAAGGAAGGACAGCTGCTTCTACTTTCCTTAACCGGAACACACCTGAACACAGCTTCTGTGCCAACAAATAAACATGGGTTGCAAGGACTCTCTTGTATGAGAAAAGGCTGTTGAAATCTACATTAACAGATGCCAGCTAAATGTTGAAAAAGTTTCACCACATCTTGGCAGGTAGCAGGACCTTGTTGTTTTAATTCTACATATTGAGTATTATTTGCAACTTCTGCTCTGCACAGTGAAGGGCTGAGTTATGCCCTTTAGTAATTACCTGACTTCTATCTCTTTTACAAGTTCTAATTAATCCAGTATGAGCCATCCTCATCTGCTGTGACCACAAGACGAACCATCTCTCTCGTGTTTAACTTACCAGTAGACATAGTAGGCCATTGCCATGAGAACCAATGCCCCACAGATCCCAGTAAAGATCATCACAGCACTCTGGTTCAGCATTTTGGCTACTGGTATCCTCCCAAATCAAAGCCAGAATAAAAACATAAAGAAGGGCCTGCAGAGAGCAGTGGATATTCACAGGCTGTCCTGCCTCATAGCCATGATAATCCCACAGAAGGAAAGAGAGATTATGATGATGACAGCAAGAACACAGCCAGATCCCAGATCTTGCTGGGTCGTTCACTGACGACCAAAAATATTTCCAATCACCCAGAAAATGACCAATAACAGTGGCTCTACATTGAGCGCAAGTGCAAAAAAGAAAATGTCAAAAACTCCTGAATGTCACCGGGGGTTCTTCTGAGAGCGTACTAATGAACGCCAGATAGACTGAAAGATGGCTCACTTCTCGAAGGAGGGAGACACACATGAGCAGTGTCTCGCACATAAGCGGTGTCTTACATGCATTCCCATCCTCTAATCCAATGGATCAGATTAGTGCTTATTAGGCAGCCATGGGCACCCTGGATGTGTCACTTTTCATTAACATTAACCAATAAGAAGGCTGGGCTCTGCCGAACAAGGTAGAGTTAGCAGATTGGCTTCTGTTACGCTAATGGTATCCATCACGCTAAAAGGGGCCCAATCATAGTGGTGAATTTCATGCCTCATCTTGCCATTGGCCCACTTCAACTTTATTTACATGGTACTTTAAAACACATTTTTGTTGATCCAAAGTGCTTTTTAAAAAAAAGTGGTAACAGAAAAGCAGTGATAACAATAATAACTACAATCATAATACTACACAACACAACAATTTAGGCACATTGAAAGGCTAAATAATAAAAGTGTTTTCATTTAACTGAGGATGCCAAATGACCAAGATGATGAGAAATGTCACTAATAAGATTCTGTGATCCGATTAAAGTAACTTAATGTGGTCTAGTGGAAGCAGGTAGATGGAAGAGAGGATTGGACCAAGTGTGAAACCTTGAGGGACACCACAGGAGATAGGAGCTGAGGAGGAGGTTGAGTTACTAATGGAGACACTAAAGGATCTATTGGATAACTATGAACTGTTGGTAACACAAATCAATAGACAGGCAGGATGACCTTAGACAGAGAGTCAGTAGTTTCCTTGAAACAGCCACTTCCAAGCTGTGCTTTGAATCTCGTTGGCCAAGTATAATAAGGGATGAACTAACCCAATGCCTGGAAATCAGAGATCCACTATCCTCACTCCCACTGCGAGAACCTTAGGTACTGAATATCGTTCACGACATATCTACATTACTCAGTCACACAAAGATGATAAATGGAGCTGGTGGGCAAGTAGACAAAAGCCTTTGGATTCATGCAAAGAGATAATGTCAAATGAGGCTCACACAAGGCGGCAGAGAGATGCAGAAATAAACTGTCCAGCAAATAGGTCAAAGGTTAGAGTACAGACCCGAGGGCGTGCCAGTGGACATTAAAGGCAAATATGCAAAGAGATAAAAATACATTGTGATAGCTGGACAACGAAGGTCATTCATGTTTCAAAGCACAGTGCATTGTGTAAGCACAGTGGGGAGGTAAAGAACATTGACCTACCTCATATTTGTAAAATGTTTAACATTTATCAAATGTTTGTGATTCTCTGTTCATAAAGAAGTTTTAAACCACAGCCTTTACTCAGGTACAAAAATCAGTCTTTAAAACATTATTTAGAGAAATAGAAATGTGAAATATATCGTGATAATTATTGATATCGACTGATACGATTTTCTTTCTTTCTTTTTTTTTATCTTGACATATCAACCAGCCCCATGAACAAGCCTACAAAGGTCAGGAAGCTATGAAATATGATGCAACACCAGAAGAGATTTAAGTGGTTAAATACTAGTTTTGGCAGATAAGATAAAAAAGATAGTAAATAGATAAACTGATTGTCTCACTGTGATGTCAAAGTAATGTGTTGCAATAATATCCCACTCTCCAAAGATGAAAAAATGTAGTTGTTCAAAATAATTTTGAAGAATGGGATTTGAAATTGAGGACCACATGTGGCGGATAGTCCTTCAGAAGCACTGATGTCCTGCCGAGAACGGTCAACTTGAGCAGCCATGATAGAACAAGCAGGAATAAGTTGACGGACCTGTGTATGACAGCTACCACACTGAACTGCTGCAGCTCACGTGTATGTGAGTGAGCTCACCATTGCGGATACTGCCAACGCCATCTATTCTGAGTTTGCCTTTTATTACAGCCATCAATTATTGTAATGATGATCTATTGTTGAAAAGTGAAGAAATGCAAGGGGGGGGGGGAGAAGGAGAGAGAGAGAGCATACGCACCCCTTCACCTAATTTGTTATAAACTTACTGGTATTTTGTTGCTGTGTCACAAACTTTATTTGTTAATCTTGATAACTCTCCTTCCTGATGATCACTGTAGCCAAATGTACAACTAGTCTGGTACCTGTCGCACTAGGTTTGGCCTAGAAAATGTGCAGTCTGGCAGATTGCACTTGGCTTGGAAAGGTAGAGGCCTAAAAGTAGGAAGTAAAAAGGTGAAACTACCTGTTAAACCTCTATGTTGAACATGAAATGTCAAAGTTACTATGAAATTAACCAGATTGTCACAAAATGCTTGAGAAGCTCATAAAACAATATGTCCCTGGTGAGGGATTAAAGTGAATGATGGAACTGCTCAGATATAAGCATATCTCTGAATCTCTGTATGTCTCAAAGTCCTAGAGGGCCATACTTTGGCTTGATGGAAAGATAAGAGTTCAATAGTTCACCACGTGTAAACAGACACGTCACTGGACTTTACACCAACCCTGTATTTGTATGAAATGTATGGCTCAGATATACCACCTGCGAAGATTTGAGGAAAATGCTTTGAACCAAATGGTATAGCCCATATTCACAAATCACAATAGGGCTTAATAAGGTTCAGGCTTCTCTAACCTTGACCCTCATCAAGAGGAGGGAAAGATTACCCCCCCAAAAAAACTTCAGCATGGAATTTGGCCACCAATGCCACACGTGCATGTCTTACTGAGAAATGATTTGTTTGTATTGTTACTGTGCAGTTTGTAAGACCAATGTAGTTTGAACCCTCCTGCAAAAACTGCAATAAAACAATACTGACATGGCTTATTCCTGAGGGGAAACTGCAGCAGACACTGGGTTTGTACTTACAGTAAATTAATTTCACTAATTCTGAAAACATTAGACAGTCAATTAGTCGTGATTAAAAAAGAAAATTAAAGACTGCAATTGAGACAACTGGCTGACTGATGAACTCTTAGTAAAGCCCAGTAACGCAGCAGTCCTACCTGTGTGCAAACCTCAGGCATTCTGCAGTTTCCTCTTTAACGACCAATATTGGTTTTGTAAGACCACTGCTTGCCTCCTTCCCAGAGCACCACCAGTCTCAGCATTACAATGATCGACATTAAAAACCATTAACACGGGAATGATCAGGGTATGGCACTTGCCTGTGTCTAGCTCTCCTTCGCCTTTCTGGGTTAAACTGAGTTGCAAGCCTAATGTTAGTGCTGGCTCTGAGCCGCAGACTTGAATGAACTCCAGTAACCTTACGTCAGGCGACTTTGTGAGTGTGTGTGTGTGCGTGTGTGTGAGAGAGTGTGAGTGTGTAAGTGGTACGACGCAGGTCAACACGGAGCCAGCTGGCGCACACGACGTACAGCGGCGCAAAGGGGTCTCGCAGCGTAAAAGTAGTTTTTTTTTTTTTTTTTAAATGAACCCAGCATCAACTCCAGCACAGCCCAGAGTGTAGTGTTTCAGTTCATGTCAAACACTCAGTGGATATTAACATGCAATCAGTGCGGGCATGGCTCCATATCACCACACAGCCCCAGCACGTCCAGTGACTGCGCTTATCTCTTGACACATGTCATAATAAGCTAGCGAGCGTGCTGAAGTCAAAAGTTGCCAGCAAACTGCGCTTTACACCTCAAACCCTGGGGAAATAACACGACCCAGCCTGTCGAACCACTGCTGCCGGCGACGGTGCACCAGATACCGCTCACTGACACCAGCCTAGACCCGGTGTTACTGAGCAACTCCACCGAGCAGGTCTGGAAGGACGGGGCCACCTGCTAATGGTGCACGGGCAGCGTGCTAACTTAGCTAGCCCGCTGCGGTTAAAGTCACATTTATATTCCCGGAGGAGGATAAAGTCGGTTAGCCGGAGTGTTCACTAGCTAACAACAACCGCGTTCCCCTCATATACACATACAGTAAACACTTAACCGACCCGGAGGCGCTCGCTAACGTCATGCTAAGCTAGTTAGCCAGCTAGCGTTAGCGGTCAGTGTCAGTAACGGTGCTGTGGGCTCACCTGAAACGTATTCGCGCAGGAGTCGGTGGATTTGTGTTTCTTCCGGTGGGTTTTCCCGCAGCTTTCCGTTCTTCGGCGGAGTAAAGCGACTCTGCTACTGAGCTCTTCTCACTTCGTCCGCTTCCTCAAACGCAATAAAAACGACTTGAGGTGATGCGATTTGCGAGACCGCTATTGTTTGTCGGTTAAAGCCCCACATTTCCTCGAAGCCCATCTGAAGGTAGTGCGCTCCACATCCGGTCCGGCCCCTTCATTCATTCTCACACAAATAAAACAACCTGTCATTTTTAATTTGTCTTTGATCCAAGAACAACAAATATAAGTACTGTTGAAAGAATATTATCCCAATTACTCCTGTTATTCTACATCAGTTCACATGGGGTGGTATTTCATTTATAGAGAATTATTTCATAGTCAACTTTTATTTTTGTATTGCAAAATTTCCCTTGTGCAGAAATGAACTGTATGTTATCCTCAGGTAACAGTTTGCAGTTTAATACACCGATATTCACTGACTTTATTATAAATTGTCCTCCTCCTCCTCATTATTATTTATTTTTGCACTTTTCAAAGAAGCCGTTACAAAGTGGTTGATTAAAATAAATGAAAATATATAATGTATATACAAATATATGAAAATAATAAAAACATAGATATCAAAGGCAAGAAGCCAGCTAATATAATGTCATCTGGATTCAAACATCATTTAAAAGCAACTAGTCATTTATAACCTCTGGCAGTTTGATTTTACACTGTATATATTAGTTTTTATTCAATTCATATTTTCCTATATTTTTTATATTTCCTTAAACTTAAGTATTGCATGTTACTTATAATTGCTTACTATTTTTGATTCTTGCTGCTGAAATATTGCAAATTTCCCCATTGAGGGACTAATAAAGGATTATCTTATCTTATCTCTTATCTTATCTCCTATCTTATCTCCTATCTTATCTAATCTTGTTCTGCTTCAGCAGTGTGATTAAAAATGATTCTAACACACTTAAATAACTTAAATCACACTTTAATTGCACTTGGGGTTTTACTGTCAGCGCATAGTGTATATTTGTCTTAACTTTGCATGTGAAAAGTTCTGTTTTATTTTAAATAAATTCCTTTCTGCTGAATCTGTACAACCTTGCACAACAGTGTCACTTAAGACGTGTCAGTCCTTGAGTAGCTGCATGTTTGCTTGATGTAACTTTAGCCCTCTTTAGCCCTCTGCTGGTGCATATGCATAGTTGCAGCTGAAGTTGTCTTGGAGACCACAGCTGTGAGAACAGTATCGTGTTGTTCAGGTAAAAACCCTCTGGGGCCTCCTGCGAGAGCAGTCTGGTGTGATGGCTGATAACATATGGCATTTGGAATTAACAGCATAAGACACCAACCGGTCACTACAACAAAACCATCCCTTTAATTTCACAGCTAAACCGTTCACATTACATTGTGGATACTGGCCACAAAAAAGATGCACACATTTTAACTTGGTTTGGTGTGTTCAGAATGCAGATGGGCAGACATATTCGTCCTGTCTGGTTATTTGGGTTAATGCTGGCTGTTCATACTGTGGATTAGTGTTGAGAAAACAGAGCTGTGTCACCTGTCTGTAGTAAGTACCTGGCAGCACAACTAACGCACACTGACTTGTTTGTCTTTATTCTTCATTTCTTATGCTTTTATTTCATTACTTTTTCAGAGACACTATCATTTAGAAAAAGAACAAAAAGAAAACAGAGTAGCAATAAAATACTAAACAAGTAGTAATTTGTACCATTGTAATTCTTATAGTATGTTCTAATTCAGAACATTTATAGTCAATCCAGACACATTTTTAATTCCAGATTGATGCCCCCAGCCCCACCACCCAATATCATTAGCACTATTCAAAGTGAACCTGATTTGAGGATTATATTTCTGCATCTATTACACTTAAAGCAAAAAGGTGTCAGTAAAAAGAAACACCGCACCCCCAGGAGAGTAATCATGAAACCTATCAATGATTAAATAATAATAATTATCAAATAGTATTAATCATCAGTACATGCTGGGATTAGCTCCAGCTCCCCACCCCTCAAAAGATAAGTGTGATAGATAATTGATGGATATCAAACACAGTTTCAGTAAAAGATTAATCATTTATTATTCTTGTTCTTATATTCATCTAGATCAAAGCAACAGTTCAAGGTTTGGCACTTGACTTTCTAATATTATGTGTTGTTGGTGATCAACTATCGGGTCACAAAAAACATTCACAACCAATGTTTTTTTGCTCCGTCCTAACCCTGTTAAGGCTATTACACAGCGTGGTCTCACATAACCGACTCTTTTCTTGAGATATGACAAATAGTCAAACATGAAAATAACTAGTAAATATTTTTAAGATTATCTGTGCAAATACCTCAATTTGAGATGCTTAAGACATGAAACTAACATGTTACACATCCGCTAGTTCAAGAAAGCATTGCATAATTTAAAAAAGGAGGTGAAAAACAGTTTGAAAAAATCTTAAGACAACTAGATTCATGAATATCAGTAAAGTGACGAATTCTCTAAAACAAAACAAAGTCACATAATTTGGGTTAATTAAAACTTTAAAGACTGCATACTCATTGCATGAGATGGAAGTTACATTACATATCTCAGCAATTACAGACACTGTATTTTAATAGGTAACCATGGAAAAGAAATTACACTACAAAAATAAGTTTGAAATCACGTAACTGTTAATATTTTGGCTGATTAGTTTGTAATGCATCAAATCTTAAATGTATAAGGACTTAAAGTGCATGATAAACACCCAAGTGCAATATAAGCACACTGCATGCGTTCATATCTTTATCACGATTTCAGAAAAGTCACAATGCGGTAAAATGACATTGACATCATCACTATGATTAGAATGGTTGGTATATTTACCATTTTTTCTTTCCCCACCAGGGGACAGAGACCTCTTTGCTTCTGCATTGTGTATTACTTCTGACTTAACACATGTTTTTGATAATATATTATAGTACACGGCTGTGCTTATAATGCCTTGTGAGCATCACACTTTAAGTACACGTTATGAGGGCTGACTCACTATCCTAACGAAAGCAAGTAGACACTGGAGTTGTGTATTTTCTCCTCAGCTTAAAGGTTCAGTGTGTAAGATTTAGGTTAAAGGGATCTTTTGGCCGAAACTGAATATAAAATAATCCTTGTGTTGTTTTCACTAGTGTGTTTCATTTAATTGTACGAATTGTTGTTTTCATTACCCCAGAATGGGCCCTTTATATTTAAATACTTTATATTTATATCAGGAGCTGGTCCGCTCTATGGAGGCCACCATTTTTGTTACAGTAGCCCAGACTGGACAAACTAAACACCTTTTGAGCTTTTATGACAACTGATGGCTTCCACAGGTTCTCTTTCATGTTTGGAAGGGGAGGGTGAGGGCAGGGGTTTTCAGCTGCAACATGACACTTCACCACTAGATGTCACTAAATCTTACACACTGAACCTTTAAACAAGATGAAATGTTTTAATCGCACAAAATAATCTTGATCAAAGTGGGTACCATCTAAAAAGGCCATAGTACAGACACATGGCAGTGATTCCAGTATGTGCATACAACAAATCCTACTGACCCCAAAACATAGTTGTACTCCCTCAGAGAGTAAGGCAGAGACATGTTACAGTCTTTGATGTGAAAATCCTACATGTGTCTGGCGGAGCGCCCAGATTCTAAACTGATTCGTACCAGCACGATGTGAATGTTCACACACACAATGCTACTGCCTTCAGTGAGAGGACTTTTCTAAAACCTTTGCTTCCACTACGATGGCAGGATTCTCGATGTCGGCTTTGCTCTGAACCATCCTCAGCTCCAGTTGTGCAGGACTGGGCCTTTTCCCGGGACCAGCGATCTCTGAAAGAATAAAAGAGAGGCTTAAGTAAAACACCAGGGTTTTGGACTGACTTACTGGTCCAGGGTCTCTGCAGGTTTCATATCAGAGACCCAGAAATATTTATACTCCCTCATAATTGAAGATAAGGTGAAGTGGCTTAGTACAGAATAACACTCAAAATGCCAAGATATCTCACAAAGTACAGACAGAGACAGCAAATATCAGTGTTCTGAGATAAAAGTTTGTAGACTATACATTATCAGTTCCACGTTGGTATTGTTTGTAGTTTTATTTAGCGTGTTAATATCTGTATCATTGAAAAAAAAAAAAAACATGGAGAAATTACAGACTATGAGTGCCTCAAATGTCTAAAACAATTGATTTTAAATTGTGATGTAAGTAATTTTAAATGGGCCTTCACATTATTAAGACCTGCCAACATGCATTTGTATATGGTGACATAATTTCCAAGGCCTAAAATAAAATTAAGATTTGACTTTTTTAAGACTTTTTAATACTCTGCAAAAACCCTGGGGTCAACCTTGCAGTCACATTTAAATCCTGGTCTCTGTAAACACTGTAAAAAGTTATATATGAAAACAGTTATTACATTACTTATTTGGCTTCCTCAAAATGTTATTTACTTGTAATAGATACCTCACTATAGAAAAAAAAACGAATCTGTGAGAGGACAAACAATGTGGATTATCATAATCTGCGTGTGAACATTAT
The DNA here is from genome assembly GCF_009819705.1 of Hippoglossus hippoglossus. Taxonomy (NCBI): domain Eukaryota; kingdom Metazoa; phylum Chordata; class Actinopteri; order Pleuronectiformes; family Pleuronectidae; genus Hippoglossus; species Hippoglossus hippoglossus. Next base: position 8,179,545 of record NC_047171.1, on the reverse strand, counting down.
TTCTTTGAGATACTACTAGAGACCACATCATGAATCACAATAGTGGCAGAGATTACTACTGTTTGACTTAAAACGTATTTACAGCAAAAGGAAGCAAACACTGTTCCTTCAGGTAAACAATAATAACAACAATCATATCCAAGAAGAGAGACAGTGATCTACCATTGGCGTAAGCAATGGTCCTCTTAATGACATGGTGCATCACTGACACGGTCTTTTCACAGGCAGCCTGTGAAAAACAGAAGAGAGACTTGTTTACATTGAGGTTGAACTTATTCATTACACAGTGTAACAAGATTGATGTGATTCCTTTAGCTGTTTGACTGAAAAGACAAATGTGTTGCAGACCTTTAGGTCCTTGGGATGAAGGTGAGTCCAGGCAAGCAACATGGCGGCAAAAAGGTCTCCTGTCCCCACAAATACAGCATCGACTTTGGGGATGTCCATGCAGATGTTCTGAGTGGTCTTGGTCCCATCTGGTTTCACTGCAGTGAGGAAGACAGACGGCGGAGTGATATCGAGAGGGCAGGGGCAGTGGTTAAACAGCACTACGCATGCGTGGCTTGTTATGAAGTTGAACTTCATTGTGCTATTATGCTAAATAGCATCTCATCCCCATTAATTACATAGTTTTGCCTTGTTTACCTTCATCAAGTACGTAAAATAATGTTCTCTGCTAAGAACACTAAGTTCCAAATCTAATTTCTCCTTAATGGCTAAAAGGCAGAACTCTTTTGGGAGACAATTGTTCTGGCACTTTACCTATTTTTTGGCTCCCAAGGGCCACAAGGAACTGGTCCCCATGTTTTGAGGGCAGGTCTGTACTAGTGAGGACCACAATGTCTGGCCCCATTTTATGAAGAAGCTCCATCACCTGAAAAATATATACGGTCTCATTTTCTAAAAAATTGTGCTTCTTGGTTAATTAAATCCCAATGCAGCGAAACTGGAGTTGGTCATGATATTTACCTCAAGAGCGTCTGCCTCTGTTTTAATTTTCCTCCCAGTTAATAGCCTGTGGAAAAACAAATAGTATTCAGATGTAATAGTAATGACAGACAGAAATAACCAAACTGCCAAATTAGCACCATAATTCACTTTTACAGGCTGAGCTTTCAGGATGTAAAAAGAGTGCTAGATTGCATTGTTAATTCTGTACTTTCTTCAGCGATGATGTTAAAAGGTGCACTCACTCTGCTTCGAACTGGTTGGGAGTGAGGATGTCAGCCAAAGGCACTACTTTGTCTTTGTAGACTGGCAAAAGGTCCTCTGGAACATACTGGAAAAAAATCATCCTCTGTTAGAGAAACGCTGCATGACCACAAATTATTATGATTCCTGGAAGTTAGTTTTAGAGACTGAATAAAGTGTTTTTGAAATGTGTGCCTCAAAAGAACACACAGATACAAGTGTTATCAATGATGTGGAAGAAAAATGTATGGGAATTCACTGTTTACCATAGCACCTTGGTCACCCATAACAGGATCACAAACTGTGGAGAATGAAACTCAAATTCAGATTTGGAAGAACATTGATCAAAAAATGTTTTCAGAAAAGTAACATCCTTCCTTCTCATTTGAAAAACCCAATTTCACACTTACCATATACAAGGCTCGGATTGGCTTTCTTCAGCTCCTGAATAATATCAACCACCGTTCCCAGGAAGGACGTGTCCCTGCTGTAACCTTGAGTAAGAAAGCAGAAAGGAAAATTAAGTCTAGTTGACTTATTGTACATTTTTGCATTTAAAACATATTCCAATGTCAACTCTATTGACATAAAACAAAATCCAGAACTCTAGTAAGTTGCAGTGCAACTGATTTATGAAGAGTTTGAGGTGTGATTTTCAATGTATTGATGACCAAACCTCTCTCCACCATGTCTAAATTTAAGTATAATTTCAGACCATAGAAGACAATATTCAGATTCTGTATCCATATTTTAATACATGTTTATGTGTCAACACATCAAAAACTAAGCACTCAGTAGAGCTCATACCTCCCCCAAGGACCAACAGTGCCCTAATGAAACCACATTTAAATTTACTAGATCAAGATTTTTATTTGCATCTACATACACGATCAACACACACTCGTTCATTTCAGTCCCCTAAACATCTGTTTTTAAAAATCAAGATCCATAAATCATTCTGTGAGAAAGTTTTGTGGTAATCCGCCAAGTACTTTTTGTGAAATCTTGCTTACAAACAAATGGACAGAGGTGAAAACCGAGTGCTGAGTTTGTTCGACATGTTGTGCTACATGTCGCTGTAAGTCAGGCCGCTGTGAGCAGAGTTTAGTGCTTCATCATCATATAAAGTGCAGCTGCTCATGATCGACGTTATCATGCGTTGACTCACCTGTGAGGATGTAGTCATAGTGGTTCACCTCGTTGAGCTTGATGCCCTCATACAGTTCGTTCAGCTCCTCTGCTGTGAGCACTTGTCCCTTCCAGTGGGAGTAGCCTGACATTCAGGAGATATAGGACATTTGGAAATTCTTAATGCTGTTTCAATTTCAGTAAAAACACTATTACACATTCAAAAGAGCAGAAATGTGCAAAAGCATCAGCAAAAATAAAATGTTAGTGTAACATTGTTATGAGTCAAATGTAGATTTAAGGATTCAAGCTTTTTCACAGGTCAAAGACTTTGAATTTTGAAAACTTAAGATGTTTTCATATTTTTGAGGGTCAGTGGGAAACCGTGACACAAAACCTTTTGTATAATACAAACACAGCTTCACTGTACCATCCCAGCTGTGATGAAATTTTAGAAATCTAAGAAAACATTCCCCTCTTTGCTCTGTCTTCCCATCCCCCACTCTCCCTTTGCTGAGGTCCCTCCACTGTGTGCTGTCCAGGGCCAAACGGGGCCTTCAAACCGACTCAATGGGATGCCTGTGTCCTGGTTGCTAGCTTCCCGCTGTTGGTGTCCCCCTCTCAACCTTAACCTAGAACAGATCCTGAAAAGCTGCTCCTACTGCAGAGGAAACTTAAAGCATATTACTAAATTACAGCAAACTCACAGCTCACAAGTAGAGGCATTCGTTGTAGTTAGAGGGGAAGTACATTAATGCCTCCACTGAAAGTAAAACTTTATGAATATTAATGTTGTTTACTCAAACTAGAATGAACTCGAAGGAGGACTGCAGCTGTCACACTTGTGTAATTTTCTCACAAGATTGCTCAACACTGAGCAGTTCTCCCAGTCAGAGGAGCTGATGTTTAAATCATGTGCGTATATGTTTCCTGCACCTGTGGTGAAAGCACATTCTTCACATACTTTGGCACATGGGTCTCGGATCATAATCCTGAGAAATAAAGTTTCACGTGTTTTTTTTTTACGTTGACATTTTTACTGCCCGACTACTCAAAATGACTAACACTGTATATCTGTGGGATGATGACCATAGAGTTACTGATTATTGTAAACTAACAGGCAGGAGGTAAAGATCTCCGTCTTTCATCAACCTCGACATATGATTGACAGGATTGACAGAAACGACTTCTGCCTACTCAAAACTTCTTTACTTTATGAACAAGGGACAGAGAAGTAATACAAGAGGTTTTAAAATCCAGACCATCACACATATAAATACAAGTCAGTTAACTGTATGATAATCTACCTCGTGTACAGTTGGATAATGGTATATGTTAAATATCTGCATTGTAATGATTTTATGCCATTTACTATCTATTTAAATTATAGCCTAAGATAATATCCACTTATATAGGTTTAATTAACATGAACTTCTGTCACAATGCATCTAAACAATGAGGCAACAGTTCACATCTCTGTATATTGGTCCTCACTGAACACTGTAACATTATTATAACATATATTTGAGACTCATTGTAAAAGGTATTTTATCTATTGTAGTCTCCTTACAGAGCAGATTTTTGACGGCTCAAGTGTTGAACTATGCGTCAGCTGTTCTTTAACTGTTATAACTATCCAAAATGAAAAAGTAAATGATTCACAACAGTATCTATATCACACAACATACTCAAACGGACCTGCTCTGTCTGGACTCTGTAGTTTTGTGAAGAGAGGGTTTAACTTTCTGAATTAACCACACTGATGTGACTGTATTTCACAGAGTCTGATCAAAAGGTTTTTACACAGCCAAGGCAAATTACAATGACAGTGAGTAACCCTGCACATTGCGCCTTTGCCCCGACACGTAAGAGGCCTCATTAGGGTTCACAGTGGAGTCTTCCTGTGATCAAAAGGTTTTGTTTGTCTTCATTGTTTCCGACTCCTACAAGTTGTGTAACTCCTAAAAAAACAATCATTGCTTCTAACATGTATCTATTTCTGATCATTGTCATGGATGACAAAGATTTCCTAACCTGCACTGGTTATAAGAGCTTCTAGTATTTGTCCTCTGCTCTTTTACTGTTTGGTGTGTTCCTGTCATTTACAGTGCATTACAACCAAGTGCTGAGAATCTGTGGTGGATGCATGAAATCACTCAGCCAACCTGTGTGATTGGAGAACTGGACGGAGTTGATAGAGTCCACTTCAAAGCCCAGCACCTGACAAAAGAGAAATAAAGCAGTTAAAGAGTTAAACAGAGCAGCGTCTGAGATTCATTCCTGTGGAAACAGCAAGCTGTTTCCACAGGAATGAATCTCAGACGAATTACTGAGAGTTGCATCATCCACTTTCGGTTTTTGTTCCATTTCTGCTTTTTTGCATGTTTTAGACCATTGATTGCCAAACTAAGGGTCAGAAACATAGAGAAGGGGTGGGAAAATTACAAATACAGTTTAGAAATAACATGTTGTTAGCCTTCTGATTTTCTTTGTCCCCACATGACCTCTATGGTGAAGATGACAGTTGCATTAGGGTCATTTTAGCAAAACAGGAAACATTGTGACATGGGCATGAAGTTGACTATTTTTCCACATTCCCCACATTATTACACTATTATCATCTGCCTGGACTCATAGATTCATGTATTTGAGAGTGAGATCCATACATATTACTGGTCTTTCTCGTTTTGATTGTTTGCTACCTGTAGCTTCCCCGGTTGAGGAGTAGTTGAAATAGTAAAAGACAACCTGACTGTAACCATATGGTGAACATGCTGTTTGCAAAGGGGCATTTTCCTCTTTTACAAAACAGCACATTTGCTGAAAGCTGAGCTATTTTACAGCCATAACACGATTAAGATTAGTGGATGAAAGGAAACATTAGGAAATGGCCTTTGATGTTTAAAGCAGCAGGGGAAGTGTTGTTTAATACACCGTTATATTAAATGCATGACCCCTCTCTCGAAGCAGGAAGTGGAACTTTACACCCTTCACGGTTTTCTGTGTGGTTTTCCTCCCCAGGAACACAGACTGAACTGGTCCCCCCCCCCCCAGCAGCAGTTTCCAGTTCTTACCTGCAGAGGAAATGATGCCGACTTGTTCCCGACGTATCCCCTGACAACGTGACTCTGAATGGACAGCACACGACACTCCATGACCGCCGGCTGCGACAACTACGTCTGAAAACACACGGGACGGAGGCGCAGGCGGCTACAGCATGAAGACGCGCGAAGACAGAGGCTCACCACAACTCAGCGTGTAACGAACAAGTCCAAAGATTGAAGGACTGACGTGGCGCTGCTGCTAATGCTGCTGACATTTGCTGTTTCTTCTCAGGCAGCTGTAAGGACACCTACACTGCTGCGTTCAAGGGTTCGCGACAAACGTGGGAGACAGGGGCACTGACTTAGTTTCTTAGCAGAATTAATAAATGAATCAACTTCTTTTCAACTTTTTTTTATGAAGGAAATAACTGTCTTGTGAAGATAAATGTGTTTTCTGAATGGCAGGTGTTCACTACGGAACACCTACCATTCATTTCACACAGCTGATGCATGTAAGTCTTATTTTACAAACCATTACTAGTGAGAAAGAGAAATTTGTACAATACTAACAGCAATGCTAACCATAGCTAGATCAAGATTCAAGATTCAAGAGTTTACTGTCATATGCACAACGATAACATTAAGCAGTCGCTTGCAATGAAAAGCTTGGGTCACAGGCTCTCTTATAACAATGCTCAATCAAAATTTAAAATTTAAAATAAAATATACATATCTAAAATATATATATACACCTAAAGAAAAAAAGAAAAACAATAATGCAAGTGTGTGCAATAGTGCAAATATGCAATAGTGCAAATATGCTAAGGTGCAGAGTTATGACAGATTGGAGGAGTTTAAAAGTCTTATGGCCTGGGGGATGAAAATAAAAATAAAACTCGAAATATAACAGTATATACTTAATAGACTGATTGATATGCATTTGAAAATATGCTTTTAATTTTTGTTATCCAGAGTGTTAGTATTGCTGGTCACAATCATTTCAGACTTACGGTTGAAATGGCCATAAAGATGGTGCATGAAGAACATGTGGAAAATGAGGAGGCAATTCTGGGTCTTGATTCTGAGTCTGAAATCTCTAATGATGAGGACCTAGACTATCTTCTACAGGATCAAGCTGGAGCTGGATAAAGGCATCAAATGAGCTTTGATGACATAGATGATTCATCTTGTATGTCTTCAAAGGAGCCTTCTCCAAAATGAAGAAGGAAGATACTTTTACACATATGGGTCAGACACAAAAATTGCTCAGCATCATTTGGCTATTTCATGTAAAATTAAATTATGTATTCATTAGTGCATGTAAGCAAACGTAAATTATTGTAAGATGTGGCTATTTGCTCAACCCTAACCCTATATCATATTTCATCAATCTGAATAAAAACGAATTGAGGTGTGTGTCTAGATCACCACTAGGGGGCACAAGAGAACGAATATTTACTTGACACCTGAATAAATGGGGGGATAAAACTACTAATTTCACTGGAAGATGTAAAAGACAATCATAGGGTCCCAAAAAGTAGTTCAATATTTCCATTCCAGTGTAAAAGGGGCATAAAAGTGATGACATTATGCAAGAAAAAATCAGGCTTGTAATAGTCACAGGTTCCCCTTCACATTTAGAAATATAAATGCATTTGAGGGTGTTCTTGTCTATAAACGCATGTTCAAACACCATACATGTAAAGCTGTGACTTCATGTAATGCATACAAAGAAAGTAAACCAGCTTGTAATACATTGCACCATCTCACCAGCACAAAGGTCTTATTGATTCATCCCCTTTTATCCTATTCAAACTGCCAATCACAAATACTTGACTTAATTAATACAGCTGAATAGAGAGCATTAAAACGTGCCAATTCTGCAAATGCACCAGTGTTGAGACCTGTAAATGCCTAATGAGGAGTTCTCTTATATTCTGCTGTTGATGTTGCTCAGTGTGTGTGGATCAGGGGCTCAGGCAGGGGGGATGATGGAGGTCTTAGTGAACTGCGTGAGATCAGAGGCAGGGAGTTTTCTTTTTTTTTAAGACGTCGAAAGTTCTGTTTGAAGCATTGACTGAGAAGACCATAAAGCACAGTGCTCCTGACACCTGGGTGAATAACACCGAGGCTGATAGGGAACAGTATGATGGATGGGCTGAAAGTTGATCATCACTGAAATGCACATGGAGCAGCTGCAGAGAGAGACGGCGAAACTCTCTGGGAAACTGATATTACATACAGCTATTTGCACGTCTGTTCTACACATTGTATATTTCTATTGTCATCTTATTTATGTAAGTACAGAAAGTATAAACATGAATCTATATGTACTACTGTATGTCTACTGAGCATCTTTGGCACAAACCTTTCTTGCATAATAAATTTAATCTTATCCTAACTAAACATATACATACCCTTACAAAGTTAAGATAAATTAAACATAAACAAACAAAAGTAAACAGAATTTTTATGAAGACCAAAGAAGATGCAAAATATTGATGACAGTGCCATAAAGTGACAACTTTGAGAAATAGGAAAAAAAAGCAAGGGCAATGTTAGAATATTACTTTTTTTAAGACTTAAGGATGCAGTAGTGTATGTTGCAAATATTGTACATTACTAGCACATACATATCCAATGACAATGGAAAGAATGTAATAACTGTTTAGGTCCAGATTTAGATGAAAGGGATCTATTGGCAGAAATTAAATATAAAATAATCCTGTGATGTTTTCACTGATAGGACCCTAAACCACCATCTAAATTGTACGAATTGTTGTTTTCTTTACCCTAGAATGGGCCCTTTATATCTACATACTTTATATTTACATCAGGAGGGGGTCCTCTCTACGGAGGTCGCCATGTTTTTTTTTACAGTAGTCCAAACTGGACAAACTAAACACCTTCTGAGTTTTGATACCAATTGAAGGCTACCACAGGTTCTCTTTCATGTTTTGAAGGGGAGGTTAGGTGAGGGGTATTCAGCTGCAACATGCAACTTCACCACTAGATGTCACTAAATTCGACACACTGAACCTTTAAGGGTTGCAGCAATCTGAAAGTGTAAAAAAGACAAAAACAGGAATTTGTGTCAACAGCATTACACTTAAGTATTATTATCCTTACACTTAAGTATTGCATGTGACTTATTATTACTTACTGATGCCTATTTTTGGCTCTTGCTGCTGTAATATTGCAAATGTCCCCATTGTCGGACTAATAAAGGATTATCTTATTTTATCTTATTTTATATATACTAACACATATAATGGTTTAATGACTGGTTTGAATTTGTCCATGTTGTTATTTCCTGATCTGTAAAAAATAAATCACCACAGAGAGAAATACAGTATCTAGATGTGACAGTATAAACGAACCGGGGCCTCGGAAGGACACAGGGACTTTGGTTACGTTCAAGTTCACATTTCCCCTCGTTAAGTATCGTTGAATATCCCTCCGCCCTGCGCAGCCCGCATCCATCCACACTTCCTGGAACTAGACCCTTGTCTTCCGCCAGCGTCCTGCCGGGGAGGAGCCATGAAGCCGCGGCACTGACACGTAACAACCCTGCGTAAACTTCAAGGAAGACGCCGCATCTTTTTCCTGAAGTGGAAAGTGGAGACGGCTGCTCGGCCTCGGACTCGATGTGTGGTTGACCTGTCCGGGACCAGAGGCTTCTTCTTCGGGCTGTTTCGGAGGCTACCCGGGGCTGACGAAGACAGGAGCCCGACGCACAAGATGAGGTTTTCGGCGTTGATGTCGGTGCTGCGGTCTGTCGGCCCGGTGATCATCGGCATCTCTCTGGGGTTCACGTTGAGTCTGCTGAGCGTGAACTGGACGGACGAAGCGTGTCGCGTGGACGGGACGGAGGCGGAGGACGTGACCGCGGCGCAGGACGGACAACTCAAAGGAGCCCGGAAGCCCAACTCCATCTCCAGCCTCAGCGAGGGGGAGTCCGAGGAGCAGTTCGAACCCAGGATCGTCCCTTATAAACAAGTCCAGCAGGGCGCCCCCAAGAAAGTGTTCAGGTCAGTGTGGGTCCCCTGGTCAGCACACTGTAAATACACACTAGACACTGAATACACGGATAACACTATATACACATGACTGAATACACACGTGTACTCAGTGTTGTGTGTTACAGTGCAGCAGGCCGCTGTGTAACTACTGAGGATGATGAATCAGTGTGTGTGTGTGAGTCCACATCTCACTGGGTGTACAGGTGACCCTGGTAGTCATGTCAAGTTATGACTTCACACATAAAGATCATCAGTTAGAAGTAAATGACAATTATAACCAAGCACAATACAACTAATGTAACACAACAAACAACACAACATAATCATTCAAACTTCACATGATGAATAGAGTAAATTAGAAGTAAATGACATGAATAAATAAGTTTAACACAACATTATATGTAAAGCTAACTAACTTACTATAATACATCTCAATAATTATAAACTAAATGACGAGAATGACTGTTTCTAAACAACAAACAACATGTAATAAAACATTAAAAAAACTAAATGATAAGAATAACTAAATATATTACCACATGAAGTAAATACAACTAATAAGATGACACAATATAAGTTTAATACAACATAATATATAAATCTAGTAAAACAAAGCTAACTAAGTTTTTATTTACCAAAGGCTTTTTTTCCCTTCTTTTGTATGACATGTCATTGGCCTCCGTCAAATGACTGCAGAAAGTCTTCTGCTCAGCTAACATTCGCTGCCATTGAAATAATATCCAGTACATATTTTACTCCCACACTTCATGCTGAAGACCTGACTCAACATTTTCTTTGTAAACCAGCAAACACGTCCAAGATTTCCTGGATAGATCCCTTGTGTAAATGTTAGCCCTCACAACCAGAGTGGTTGCATTTCACAACATTTCTGAGAAACTCTTTTCCTCTTAGAGAAGTTCTGCTGAGGTCAGAGGTGTAAGTGTCAAACCCCCTTTTCAATCCATGCCAGGCAGCAGTTTGTACAGTAGGAGGTACAGCTGACACAAAATACACATTCATTCACCCATTAGCTTTCTTTCAATCCACTAATTGAGATATCTATATCTCTAAGTAGAGCTCTGACTGATGCAATGTAGAGTGTAACAAACAAATTAAAGTTAGGTTAGGTCATGTTTGATTGACGAGTTCTTACATGTTTACCTCAACAGAGCCTTTGGTTTTTCTTGTTAGTCTTGTGTATCTATGAGGATATTTGAAAACGTCAACAATTTCCATGACATCAGATTTCTGGCTCTTTCTCATTCGATAAACTAGGATTTTCAGTCAATTGTTATTCCCATTTATTTTAAGACCAATCAATGAACTAAACCTGAAAGTTATAGAGACAAAATTGTGAAAATAATGTCGATTGATGTGACAGTAAGGTGGAGCATTGTTGGTGGAATCTTCAGAAGTTGTACAAGTTTACGTACCTCACATCCGAGAGGCTTCTTCAGTTCTGAAGCTCAGAGCTGAAGAAGCCTCCTGGATGAAGATACCATGACCTGGACCACTGAGACGCTTCACAGACATGTTGGTGGACATTTGTCTTAATCAGTAGCTGTTTTGATGTTTCTTTCAGGGCGAGGTACATAAGCACAGAGTTGGGGATGCGTGAGCGTCTGTTTGTCGGGGTCCTGACATCCAAAAACACCATCAACACCATGGGCGTAGCCGTCAATCGCACCATCAGCCATCACCTGGACTCTGTCATCTTCTTCACCGGCATGCGCAACCGCAAAATTCCCCACGGCATGTTTGTGGTTTCTCATGGAGACGAGAGACTGATCTGGAACATGTTTCAGACCATCAGATATATTTTAGACCACTACATCAATGAATACGACTGGTTTTACTTCGTCCAAGACGACACCTACACGGAGGCTGACCGGATCAAGACCCTGGTTGATCACCTGAGTATGGAGAGGGAGCTTTACATGGGCAGTCCTGAGGAGTTCATCGGTGGGGAGATGGAAGGGAAGTATTGCTACGGGGGGTTTGGGTACCTCCTGTCGCGTTCCTTGCTCCTGCGGCTCCAGCCCTTCTTGGAAAACTGTAGGAACGATATCCTGAGCGCCAGGCCTGACGAGTGGCTCGGGAGATGCATCATCGATTACACCAGCACAAACTGTGTCGGTGAATATGAGGTAGGTCGACTGTAATCCTCACCACGAGTACAGATTGTGTCTTTTCATTACCTCAGCCCAGGAGATCATGGTTTGACCCCTGTCCGTTTGTTTGTTTGTAAGAAAGATTACTCAAATTACAGGATTACCATCACACTTGGTGGGAGGATGTGGTATTGTTATTATTTTGGTGCAGATCCGATATCAGGTGGCAGGGGAATTTTGATCACTTTCTTTAATATTGCAAGATAATGCATTTTTCACCATGTTGGTTAATTTCATGGATCTTGGTAAAAAAAAAATCTGGCATGTTTCTGCGACTGATTTCTATGAGTGTGTGTAATTTGCCATTCTAGTTGATACATATATTTTTTTTAATTTGACAAAACTGTTTCTTTGCCTCGTAACATAGTTAAAATTATGAGCAGCTACAAAGAAGAACTGCTCTAACACTGTCATTCAGAACAGCTGTGTGACACATTACTGCACAGGTTGTCCTTCTTGAACAGAAACTAAACGGTCATGGAGGAAATCATGCTTTGCCTCTGGGACTGCACTTAAAACTGACAGACAGGCTATATAAAACTCTAATTACCATGTTAGCACAGAGGTGGTATTTATATAACAGAGTGGATTGCTAATACCCTTTACCCTTTCATTGTTTTTCCCTTTTCCATTGATCCCATCAGCGAGTAAACAGGCGAAGCAGAGCACAGCTGAGTTCAGTCTTGCTTAGGTTCAATGGTGTGAAAATCCCCTGTGGGTCAACATGCTGTGCTCCTGTAATGTCATTAGCATTTAAGGTCAAACAAGCTCAGTAGCACCTTGATCTGCCCCAGTGCCCCTTTGAGGTGACTGTTTGCTGCATTCAGCAGTTTTCACGTCTCCATGCTACAGTTTGTCGTCTACAATGCATCGTTGCAGAAAACTACCACAAAATGTAACTATACTCATGACACATTATAAACACAGGTCTAGATATTTATTTCATAGGTGTTATGATGCCTTTTGCCTCCATTTTCTCCTCCTTGGCCGTGACCCAGAGCAGGAAACCATCTTGTTTCTGAATTGAGAGTGACTTGCATGGTTACGTTAACATCCCTGAGCCAGAAGAGCCCCGCAGATAAGCAAGGGGAAAGTTAAAAGGCCTGGTAAGGGTGAGAGAGCTTGAACACAGAGCCAGTCATCGATGTTTCTGTTCAGAGAGAACGTTGCTGACAATTAGGCACAGACAAGGCTTCACCAAGTGCACCATGACAGGCTGTAAGCTGTGGGCAAACATTTGCAAGAGTGGCCTCATTGCTCAGTTAAGCAGCGTCTCCGTTCCTTGTTCTTTTAATAGCTTGATCAGATTGGATTCACTTTTTTAATCACTCAAGCTCCTTAGGTGGTTACTGTGTTTTCAGTTTAAATTACCGGGTCTTTAAGTGGGATTCTGCCGCCAGTGTCAGCCAGTTTGTAGGTTTCACCTCTAAATTCTTAACTGTTGCTTTTTTCACCTGAGGCAACAGTGATCAGTTTACAAATATACCCTGTGGTGGAATTAATTAAAATATAGCTCATATTCCCAGAACAACTGTAGTTCCTGAAAATTACTAAATTAATCTGTAATCGTATAACAATAGTGTTCTGTTCTCAAAAAATGAATCTCAGTTCTTTCGTCACTTTGTAATTATGGTTTGAAACCAGCCTGTTTGGAGTGGAACTGAGCCAGACGCTTCCCGGATCACATGTAATGTCTATTTGAATGGAAGTCGCACAGGCAGTACAACAACTAAGCTTGAAATAACCTAGGTCATCTTTTTGTTATGCCAGATTTGAGACAGCTCATGAAAGGATCTCTCTGTTTCTTCTCAGGGGCGTCAGTACCAACACTACGAGTTGGGAAAAAACTCTGATCCAAGTAAAGAGCAGAACGAACATTTCAAGAACGCTCTGACCGTCCATCCAGTTTCTGACCCTGAACAGATGTACCGGCTGCATAGATACTTCACTGAGATTGAACTGCAGAAGACTTACGATGAGATTGCTAAACTGCAGGTAAGCTGATATTCAAGAGTCACAAATCACCTTTAGTTCAGTCAAAAATAAACACCTGGCCTCTCTTTTCTCATTGGCCTCCACTATTGTAGCTCCAGATTTTAGCGTTCTGTTATTTTGTGAATAACAGGTTGTTAACTGTAAATTGCTCTACACTTTTTGTTTTGCCACAGGCCGAAATAAAGAACGTGAGTGTTGTTGCTTTTGATGGCAACCGAAGCTCCCAGTGGCCAGTGGGGATCAATCCACCTTTTGAGCCCAAATCCCGGTTTGAAGTGTTGAAGTGGGAATACTTTACAGAGGAGGAGACATATTTGTGCATTGATGGCTCTCCCAAGTGTGAGCTGCGTGGCGTTGACCGCATGGATGTGGCTGATGTCATTGACACGGCCGTAGGAGAGCTGAACAAGAAGTACAAGCCTGTTTTACACCTGAAGAAGCAGCAGCTAATTAACGGCTACAGGCGCTTCGACCCCGTCCGGGGCATGGAGTACACCTTGGACCTTCAGCTGGAGGTTGTAAACCAGAAAGGTCACAGCCGTTCTATCACTAAGAGGGTTCATCTGGTGCGACCTTTAAGCCAAATAGAGATAATTCCCATGCCCTATGTCACTGAAGCCACAAGAGTTCACATCATAATACCTCTTACTCTGAAGGACCAGGGCTTTGTCCAGCATTTCCTTGAAGTCTTTGCCTCAAATGCCTTTGAGACAAGTGAAAATGCTATCCTAACATTCTTATTTATTTATGACCCAGTGGAGGCGCAACAGGTGAATCAGAATGATATATTTGCTAGTGTAAAGGCTCAGATTAATACTTATGAACGCAAATATCCCACAGTGAAAATACCATGGATAAGTGTCAAGACTGAAACACCATCCCAGATCAAGTTCATGGACATCATCTCGAAGAAGCACCCAGTTGACACGCTGTTCTTCTTGGCTGGCGTCAACACAAATATCAATACTGAATTTCTGAACCGCTGTCGCATGAATTCCATAAACAACTGGCAGGTGTTCTTCCCCATCCATTTCCAGGACTACAATCCTGACGTGGCCTATCACAACCAACCGCATCCGGCCACAGTCGATCTGATCAAGGACGCGGGCCACTTCGACCGCCTGTCATTTGAAGAATCCTGTTTTTACAACTCCGACTACATGTCAACGCGCACACGAATGGTGTCGGACGTCCAGGAGAATGAGGAGATTCTAGAGACAACGGACATCTACGACATGTTCGTGAAGTACTCGGGTCTGCACGTATTCAGGGCAGTAGAGCCAGCATTGCACCAGCAGTACCGCTACCAAACTTGCAACCCGAGACTCAGCGAGGACATCTATCACAGATGTGTTCAGAGTAACTTGGAAGGTCTCGGCTCTCGCTCGCAGCTCGCCATGCTGCTGTTTGAGCAAGAACAAGGAAACAGCACTTGAAATTTTCCACTGAACTGTCTGCTCCTGCACTTCTTTAAACAGACATTAAAAGCTGTGTCTTTTTTTCCGACAGCGTTTTGATGCAAGCTAGAATATGGGCGGAACATGGGAACCACCCGTAAATTTGCTTTGCCCGAAACACAGCCCATGTTTGGAGATGTGGTCATGAACTGTATGTGACCTCGTCTGACGTTCTCTATCTTGTGCATCAAGGGTTATTTGGTTTGTTAGAGTTTTTAGGTAATTAGTACCGATGCAGTACATTCATAAACTTGTTTTCATTTTTTTTTAAAATATACAAATGTTTACAATACTTATCCGTACAGATGAGTACCTAGAACCAAAATGCTTTTGCTACTCTGACGATTTTAAAATGTGCGTCGAGCAATTTTTTTTACCACTAGAGGGCAGAAAATCAAAGCAGCAGAGCCTAGAGGTACGGTTAGCTTTTCCTGTTGTCATGGTGAAGGTGTCCTCCAAACCTCCAGTGGACGGCGCCATATGCGATTTGAGTCACTTTACTTTCCAGAGTCCAGTGAAATTCCAATATTCAGAGGGACTTTAACCTTGGTTTAATCCACCAACTCCTGGAATAAAGACTCACAAGAGGCTTGGCTGAATTAGTGTGCACGGTACAGCTGCTCGTGGTTTTGTTTGGGGTTGGAGGATTAAACCAAGTGAACTAATACAATGAGTTCAAAATAGCAGAAAGCTTTAGTGGGTTATTGCATCTCAGTGGCATCAGAAGTACGAGCAGCAATGTTTTTTTCTATTCACAGAATGTTAATCTGATTTTGATGTCAAAGATATTTTTTAATGGAGTTAGAGTATAGCTGTAATAGATACATGGTAATATTTCGGCCTTTTTCATAGCAGACATTTTGTTGTTAAAGTACACTGTGAAAAGAAAATAGTTTACCAACTTTAAAAAAGTGTAGATTGGTAGCAAGCAAATTAATTGAGTTTGTTCAAATTAAACTTGTGAATCATGTGAAAATAACTTGTTAACTTTAATTTGAACAAACTTAATTAATTTATGTTTTGCCTATCAAATTACTTTTAAGTTGGTGAAACACTTTTCTTCTCTCAGTGTAGGAGAAGTAAAGGTACTGATATAACTGATCATCAACTCTGCTGCTGTTCTATTCATCTGTCCCAGTAAGACTAAGTCTGTGTGACAGTGAGTCAGCACGTACGACACCAGGTCCCCCGGAACTGAAGCAGCTAAATGGAATTCAGCCATCGTTCCACTTATTATTTACACCAGTGCTTTTTTGCACCGTGACATTTCAAAATGTCCACCGTGAAAAAGGCCCATTGCGCCACGGTTTGTTTGCCCTTTCATGGAAGGGCACTGAAGCGTTGAGCTTTTGATATTTACTGATTTGAGTATTCTTAAAAGCACATGTTTGTGTATGTGCCTTGACACTGACGTTTTCATATGCTGGCTGTTTTGAAATTATTTTATTAATCATTCGGATGTTGCACATCGGATGTTTTTCATCAGAATTTTGCTATTTTTACATCAATAGTAGTTTTAAACATAAGTGGGAGATACTCACTTTCACTGAGGATAGAGACTGTTACATAGCTTTGAATTGAATGGGTAGTTGATTAAAAACTATACATATTACAGGTGACTTGGAAATATCATGATCCCAAGCGTCCACAGGTTGTACATGTGCCTCAAAGCAGGAAAAGGCTTCCTGAAAAGTATCAAATGTCCTTAGATGTCGTCATAATTCGCCAACAGAGTACGTTTAGTTTTCCTCTTTGAAATCTTTTGATGTTGCATACCATTTTTTACTCGTAGAGTCAAAGGATGATTATGAATAATGGGGGTAAAATCATCTTGCTAAAATGTCTGAAGTGATTGCCCGGGCGATTCATTTATTCAAGAGTCCTCATTGAAGTAAGCGGTACTTAAAAACTGAATTTAATTAGTTTAGAAATGACTGAAGTTACGAATGTATGAAAGATTTCTTCTGTGTCACCAAAAGACACTGAAAAGAGTTTAAGACTTTGTAAGTTATTGAACGGTGTCATTGTCCTCCATTTACTGGCTACTTTCTCCTAGTTGCAATACAATCCAATGGAGGCCTTTTTCCACGTTACCACACAGCGGGTACTTAACACCAGACAGTTCTGATGTTCTATCATTTTGTGCAATATTACTGAAAGCAGGCCTGGACCGATGTCTGATGGAGGACAGGACTTTTACTGTCAAAGATATTTGCTGCAAGTACAGCAAATGTGTATTTTACGATACTGTTCCTGATGTTACATTAATTTAGGACTCATACTTTAACGCTAAGTAAATACACTGTAATCACTTTGACAAGAACTTTAATGTATTTTGAAGACACTAGACACTTTTTGTCATCAAATTAACTTTGAAATAGATAAAGATTAAGGTGAGTCACTTTAACTGTAATCGTATTTCAAAGCACACACTACATCCACAGTGGTGATCAGAAGCAGTGTTTGCTGTATTTTCTGCCATGTGAACACAGACCGCAGTCAGTTGGTGCTGACTTTTTGCATTTCTATATATATAAAAATTCCTTTATATTCATGACGCATCTCTATCTTGACGAGATAAGTCTTTCACCGCGGCCGCGCTCCAGCTGACAGCGAGAGCGTCCGGCGTGATTTTCAAGAGTACGACATTAATAATGTGCAGAATAGAAAAAAGACCTGCATCTTCCAAAAAAAGAAACCACTGTGAAAGGCAGAGATTTGTGAACATGAAGTCGTTGGTGAACTGCGTCGTCTTTGCCTTCTGTAGACGTGAGAGGCCTGAGGTTGAGGGGCAGATTCTTCACCCTGTGTAGTTAACACAGCCACCGTCGCTGAGTATTTTGTCTGTAACTTATTTCTCTATGCATTTAGCAGATTTTGAACACGTCTGCACTATCAGAGGCTTCCATGACGTCCTCTGTACATGTATAAATATTTTATAGACCCAATTTTTACGGCTTTTTTAGCTTTATTTACACAGCAATATTTTATTTCCTTGTTGACACAATCAATCATATGCTGTATCCTCTTGTGTTTTGTGCTTTGAAAAATCATGTCGTTTCACCATGAAGACAATTTACAATGTGTTTTTTTACTTTACACTTTGAATCAAGTTAATCTTTTCAAAAAGTAGGCAAATACATGAGCTCCTGTTTCTAATTTCCATCGATGTTCTGACCCATTGGTTTACATTATTTGAAGCATATATGGGTACTAATATAACCAAAGCAATATGTTTAAGTTCACGCTGTACGTTTTTTATTGTGTGCTGTAATTCCCAAATGAACTGTGAATTATTGTAATTTTTAAATAAAGAATATTTGAATATAAAAATATCCTGTTTTTGTTATTAGAAAATAGTGGATTTTACACTGCAGCTACAAAATCCACTTTGTCCTTTAGGTGTCAGCAGAAGAGCATGTTTGCCGTCTGTGTGCTCCTTGACCAGTGCTGGCTGCTCGTGGCGGAGGAGAGCAGCCCGGTGAACATTAGAAATCATATTTGGATTCAGACGATCCGTTCATCTCCTTCTTGTTCTCAGCATGTGCTCAAGTGCGGCTGCAGTTAACATTCCTTCTCCTGTCAGAGCCGAGGTATTCCCGACGTCTGGGGCCGGGTTAAAAAACAGGGAAAACGTTGAAACCTTAATTACAGCTTTAGTTATTTCAGGGGTCTGTATGCACTACCCCGAGGCATGCAGTAAAACCACATAACTACAGAGCAGCCGGGAGTTAATTGTGAGTCATTATTTTGTACTTCGTTTTACGTTCGATCCCAGGACTTTCTCCTCCCACACGGCGACACAGGCGTTTCAAGTGCTCAAGAAACTGGGACTAGAAAATGTAGAGATTTGTTTTCAAAATTTGGGTTTACCTGGAGGGTATTAAAAATTTTCTACAGAGAGAAAGAAGAGGTTAATAAATCACTTATTTTGAAATACCCTCTATGAGTTGCCCCTAAACTCCCCCTTGAAATCTTTTAAATCCTTTTTTAATATCACAAAATTACAGGTGGAAGTACCTTAAAATGTGTGAAAACGTGTTCTAAAGTAAATAAATAATAACATGGAGTTACACAGTGAACTAGGCTCTGATTTAGGAAGCAGTGGTTTTTATCTAAACTTTAATAGTCATCGTATTTACCATATGTAACATTTATAAAACGTGTCCTAACAGAGGGAATAATCACAAGATCACAACTTCTGTACAAAATGTAAGCTTTCCTTGTTACTGCAGTGATGGTCCATTTCCATTTCTGTCAGATATGGGATGAAATTATAAATTCCTGACAACCGCTTGCATCACCCTGCACTTTATATTTTTCTCTTCTCAGATGACCCCTCAGGGCTCGGCTAAAACATATTCAGCTGGAAACCCCCCCCCCCCCCCAAAATACAGGACAAAATAACGAGATATTCAAAACATATAATCTGTGGCTGGTTGCAGTAAATTGATTTCTATGGATAATGCAATAAGCGAGCACAGGCTGAATGTCACAGAGCCGTATAAAGGGCGGCCTTAAGGAGCTGAGCGAGAATGGAAATAGAGCAGAGGCTGGAGGAATCTCAGGAATGTGAGCTACATGTTATCAAGCAGGGACGTTGTCCCGTCTGCTACAGAGCCGCTCGCTCCTGTGGCACCTCACACACACTGCCGTTGTAGCACCAACTCCCTCCAATCGACTTATCTGTGATTTTCCATGCTTTCGGATACAGAATAACTCCCGGCCGTGTTTTACAGTGCACATAAACACAGCCTCGTGAGGGTAAAAAAAATAAAATCCCTTTTCCACCGGCTCCCGGCCGAACCATTCAAACACGACTCTACAGTGATAATTCAGCCTCGTATTCATCTCAACACACCAGCCCCCGTGCGACTTGTCTGAGGATAGCTACAATTATTGATGACAGAGGAGAAGATTGTTATGCATAGCCTGTACAGCGTGCCATCAGGGACTGTGATTGGGAACCTTTTGAAAATGTCAAAGTGACACATGATTATGAATATTAAACAGCCATGTATAGCCCATGATTACTTGATGGGAGGAAGGGATTTGACAGATGGAGGAGTCTGGAATCTCACTGTGAGCAAATGTGATCTATGGCGATATTGTGGAAACAGAAATCAACAGTCCAATTAACAGAAACTTATTTATATTATCTTAGTCAACATGATATCCTGTGACATGAAGCATTTTATGAATTTGCTAAGAGTGGATTGTCTGCTACCATCAGTTCGCTAAGGTTAAAATGTCGCTTTTCGCTCACTTCTTTGAACCAAAACAAGCAGCTGACGTCGGTTTTCACACAAACTGCTGCACTTTAGCAAATTAGCTGCCTGCATGCTACGTATGAAGGTCTCAACCGAGGAAAAAACATCCCTCTTGTCATTTAGCACATGCAGTCCTATGTGACAGCTGAGTCAGCAGTTTTCCAAACATTGTCAAATATATAAATGAATGGTGAAACAACAGAAATTACACTCAGAGCAACATTTTTCACATTTTGCAGGTCAGAGATCATCGAACTGAACATTTTTCACATGGTTCTGAGTGGAGAGGAACTCAACAAAGATAAACTTACAAAACTTTGACTTGTTGACAGGCTAGTTTAGCTACTAAGACCAGCTAGGCTTAGAACTTCAGTGCTAGCTAATTGTTACTTCCACTTTTACTCGTCGCTTTTTGGGGAATAGTTCCTGAAACAAATTTTAACAATCGCGCTAAAGTAATTTACTTTTAGGACAGAGATATACTTGGTCTAACTCTGAGTGTGCATCATGGCTGCCTTGCGAATTCTGCAACTGTTACACACATGACCAGTAGGGGCAGAGTAGGGGCAGTATGTGATCAAATCCTAAAGTTCAGGGTCTTAGCATAGACTGTAAATAAAGATGGATGACGAAACTGCTCCCAAAAAGTGAAGCCAAAACATCTCAATCACCACCTGGTGGCTGGCTGCAGTATAGGTCATAAATCCCGCCTCCTCCATGTTAATGGGTGGGACATGGACCAAAGTAAAAAGTCAAATTACTTGCCAAATAAATATGTTTATGTCATTTTAAGGTAGATCTTATCACACTGATGCTCCATCTTTATATACAGTCTATGGGTCTAAGTTATGTGGTGTGCCCTCTAGTGGAATGCACAGCAAGTATGTGAAGAATTACGCTCACACAAATGCTTCTAGTTGCTGCAAACGCACAAATAAACTGGAAGTGTTTACCTCTGGCTTTAGGTTTTGCTGAGCTGATGATTATAAATGATCAATCAGATGTTTTGTCACATCACAACAACAAACGCAACAACAGCAACTTTCATTTCACTACTGCATCTATATGAAGCAGGACAACAGAAAAACGGGCTTGTGCTGGTCGTTGTCTTACTTTCTTCATCACTTCTTTCATTGTTGTCTTCCTCACAGCCATTTACACATAGATTACAATAGTATAGTTGTTATTGTTGCCTTTTAAAAGTGAAAATCCACTCAAACCCTGAACCAAATCATCACAAGTTCTTAAAAGACCTGGTGACCTGATGCTCATTGTTAGAGGGTGTTCACTTCATGCGGTGGAAAACAGCTGCTTGAGAACAAGCCGACCTTCCATCATGATAACAACTATTATAATGACTGAATAAATGCAAGGTTTCTTTTTTTATTCACACTTTGTGAACCTTGTGCTCTTAAAATTCGTGGCGTCCTTGTCTCGCCCTTTTAGCCTTAAGTAAACCAATAAGAATATTTCAGCCTCCAGAGTTTACTGTTTGCACAACACTCCTCTCTGCGGCCGTGGAACTAGATTTATTATAGAAGATAGAAACTGTTCGGCTGCAATAAAACTCTCCGAGCTTCCTTTCTAACTATTCTGATTCTACAACCGCCTCCTTTCATGGCTCAGCTCGGCCGAGCGGCGTCGGTCCAATGTGCTCAGTCTTGTGTGCAAAATGTTAAAGTGCACATGCAGACAAACACACACAGATGCCAGGTCGACACTGTAAATGGCTGCTACGCTTTTACAGTGGTTCTGGCCCACGGCTGAGGAAGATGACTTGGCAAAAAAATATATTTCTTATTGCTTCAGTCAGCTTAAAGTTATGATGCTAGCCAAAGTGAGAAATGATTGGAATAAGTTATAACGGAAACTATCACCCGTTCCTCGTCCATATGCAGCCGACTTGTATGTTAAAATGTTCAGGTAACACATAAACAGAAGGTGAATAATAGACATGATCCGTACAGTCGTTTTTTTTTTGTCACCCCGGCAAACTTACTGATGCGTGGCAGTCTGACATATCTGCAGATTTTAAGTGTACAGAAATTGCTACAATCGTGATTCCTATTGTTGTACAAAAGTCTTTTCCCTAAAATGTATAAATGACTAAAATTAAACTTACCTAAGTCATATATCAACTGAATATAAACAACAACGATTCAAACAGAACTTTTAGAACTTTCTCATTTTAAAGTTGGACTTTATGTACAAGTACAGTGCTACTGTCTACCACCTCAACCACAACCAGACAAAGTGTATCATGTGGAAAGATGCTTCTAGCACGTTCTATCCCCCCCCTCGTACTTTTTGATGGATTTAACACGAAGAAGATTTGCTTACTCAAGTATTCCCATCTCGTATACAATATAGAACATATAGATAATAGTTTCTCTTTAAATAATTACATAATTTATAATGTGAGATGAATCGGTATGATACAGTGTGTTTTCTAATCCAAGAAAGAGGAGGAATAGTTTAAGAAGAGATGACGGAGGGATTCAGACGTTAGCTGAATAAATAAATCATATTTCCCTTTTTTTTTTGATTATAAACTGGATCAAGGTGACATGCAGTCCTCCGCTTGTTCCCTTGAAGTGATCATGTACCGAAAACTGGTCCTGAAATCACAAATCGCCTGGACTTCTTACGTGAAGCAGGACAATGCTGAGAGGGGTCCCATCCAGAGAGGGGGAGGGAGAGAGAAGGAGAGAAAGAAAGAGAGGACAGAAAAAAAGCTGTGTCCATTTTGTGCCTACATACTGCACATACAAGTGGTTTGTTAGCAGCACAGCTCAGCTGTCTGACTTTGGCTGTAGCTCTTCACTGGTGACAGCAAAGGAATGGCGAAGACGCCGAGGCTCTGTGATGAATCTCACAGGCAGCTCATATCTTTTGTTGTCACCAGGACTGGAAACGATGGTTGGGCTCTAGCAAGCGAAGTCCTCAAACACGCCGTGGTGCCCAGTGTGATGGTGGTGAGGGAGGTGGTGATTGGGGAGAATCGTGTTGGCGTACGCCCCCTCTGGGTGAGTCCGAGTCACGTCATGAGGTTCCTGCTGGAGGGAGGTAGACAGTCGACTTTTAGAGAAGAAAACTTTTTGTGTTTTAAAATAACCATATCTCAACATTTTGGGACGTAGACTTCTATTCTCTCTCTCCATGGGTTATAGGGTTATACGCACGCACGCGCACACACACACACGCACGCGCACACACACACGCACACACACACACACACACACACACACACACACACACACACACACACACACACAGATATATTACTGTGTATTTTACATTAACAGAGAGGGTAATTCTGTCCTATCTGAATCTTAACAGAATTAATTTGTCATTTTCATTTTCATTGCTAACACATTTTTGAAATGATACTGGGTTTTTCTCTGCTCGTATTCTGAGCTAATTGTGTGGCGACTACTAAACTGAACAGTGAAATTTGATCTGAGCCAAAGTCTTAAAGCTTAACTGAATCAGGGCTGTAATAATTGAATGGTAATAAACAGATTGCCTTTTTAGTGCCTCTGGCGGACTTGATTAAAAATGAAAAACCCTGTTTTGTTCTATGGAGCTGTGGTTAGATGTGAGACATGAAATCTAATAATACGAAATAAGCATCGGAGATAAAGTTGTGTAAGACAACTGCGAGCTCCAGGGGAGATTAATTAGGAGCATTACACTCTTCATTATTTCAGGAGTGGAAAAACATTAATTAGCTTTTCACTGGATTTTTTTTCTCCTCATCATTTTTTTATGCAGCCACAGCAGCTACAGTGACGCAGGGAAAGTTGAGGCATGAAAACAAAGCAATCATTTGTCGTGGTACAATATGCACGTGCTGCACCTTTGCTTTCATTTCCTCCAGGCCCACTGTTGCTACAGTGCTGGTCTGCGGCTTGCTCTTCTTCTCCTCTTTCGGCGGCCGCAGCAGACGCCGTAGCCGCTGCTTGATCCCCTGGATTCCCCCGGAGGAAGAGCAGAGACGAGGGAGGGAGATAAGGGACGCAGCAGAGTTAGAAGTTTATTCACTAGGAAATCTGCATTAAAGTCACCCCCCCCCACCACCACCACCACCTTTGACTGGGCTTTATTCATACATGTGAGGCAGTCAGCAGGCAGCAGGCTTTAAGAGGAATCAGCTGAGGCAGGAGTTAGTGGCATGTGTCCTCAACACACACCTGAGTGAGCGGATATTAGCTTCTCCTGCCTGGAAATCAAATGAAACTTCTCACATGTATAATAAGTGGTAACATTCTGAGGATTACATCTGGAGAGAACACTGACACGCACACGAACACGCTCAGCGATTAACATTTACACAAAAAACAAACAAAGTCGATATTGAGGAAAACTTGAATAAATGATGGAGCACTAATGTGTTTTGTAAATAGCGACTGTGCAGGACAATAGCTGCTAATTATTATTAATCATCAGCGACTGTGGGTCTGAATTCATATTGTGACCGGCTGTCGTGTGGGGACAGTACCTCATATATATAATCCAGGATTTCTAAGATTGTCAGGATGCTGGCTCCGATGAATAAGCCCATCTGTCCCCCGATGTCACCTGGAAAGAAAGAGTACTTAAGGAAAAGCACAATGGACACATTGTTTGCCTGCTAATTGCGACGGAAAGTGAGTGCCGCTGCTATAATAACAACACCTTTCTGCACCAGCGAGTCTACCTGATATTCAGGAAACTGTCAAACAGGAATCTTACCTAATAAACCTGCAACATCGTAGGCTTTCTTCTGCTCAATTGTTTCATAGTTCAGCGCTTCAAAGAAGATGTCCAAGACCAGGAAGTTGTCTCTGGAAAAAACAAGTGGAGAGTGAATGGAGCAGAAAACAAAAAAAAACATTTTCTACAAATCTAACACATTATTTTGGAAAAAGAAATACCACACCAAGTCATCTTTATGCTCGCTGTAAATTGCAATGATGGGATTGTCAGGCCGACAGCGCTTTGCACAGACCCAACCAGCGACCGTGAGATAATGAGGTGTTTCAGGGTTTAAACTGAGACGAGCAGAAAGAAGCACTGACAGCGTGCTCCGTCACTTCCCCCGACTCTGATCTCTTTGGATTTAGAAAGTCTGGCAATATTAAGTGTGAGAAGCATCATCAGCTCTTTGGTTTAGGAGTCTTTGCGTTATAGCACGTACCCCCGATGATTAGGCGCAGACAGGAATTAGAGTATAAGCACATTGTTAGTGCACTGAATTCATTGAACCAAAATATGAGCAAACGCTTCGTAAGATGTATTGAAGAACGGATAAAAAGTTAAAGCCCTGCAAGTGGGGGGAGTTATGATGTTCATTACACCTTAGAACCAAATTAATATAATCTTAGCTGCATTTCATAGCTGTCATCAGCTGGTGTTCACTTGCTAGTGCAGAGTCAGGGCAGATGCTGAATAAGCCCCACAAAATAAAGTGAGCAGACATAGGGTTACGATTATAACATCCTACTACTTTAAAGGTCAAGAATAAACTTACACGCTAAACATTTTGATGATTGTGTTATGTTACATTAGTAGTGGTTTGTCCTTACGGAGGACACTACAGTTTAGTCCCAAATCTGCAAATCTAACTATTATTATTATATTGTGTCAGGAGAGTATTTTGGTTTACAGGGGTGTACAAAACTGAAAAGGTGCATCCTCTTTGGACCATTTTAGTATTCATTCAACAATTGGGGTATGAGACCATGACTTTTTTTAAATATAATTTTTTTTCTGTGATATTGGAACTAGGAAGGTAGCAGGGTCAGCTAAAAGATTAGGAATCACTCAGTGAAAATTATGTTATCGTTGTGTTGGATTTTATTTATTCATCATCCCCATTTTATGTAAAATGTACAAACACACAGTTTTGAAGGCCCTCGAAAGCAGGAGCTCTGTCCCAATGGTGGCACTAAAATCACCTAAAATTAGTAGTTTTAAATTTTTTATTCAAATGTTGGAGAAAGCACTAAAAACTTCTGGTCCTGTCCCTTTGTCCTAGGTCCATAACCCCCCCCCCCACCAAATCTCTTGAAAATCAGACAAAAAGAGGAGAAAATCAGTATTTACCATTTTAAGATTAAATGAAAAAAATTAAACCGTATATTCTGGTGTCTGACAATCAGCTTCCTATTACCGAACTAAATATAAACGCTTGATGCTTGTGTGATTGATTGTTGTTTATATTTATGGTTTTGTTTGTTTGTGATCACAGACTGGAGGTCATAGTTTATGAGCCTTTTTATTGAACACCACTGCTCATAAGTGAGTTTAGTCGTGTTGGCGGTTCCCTGTTGTACCTGATGTAGTCCTCCGTCTTGTCGTATTTCCTGGAGAGATAGCGAGCCGAGCCCTTGCTGGGGATTTTAACCATGGAGAGCTCTTTACCGTAGCGGGTAAGATTACAGGGCGTCTCGCATGGACAGCTTTCCCCGGTGTTCTTCTGTTGCTGTGCTGCAGCACAATGGAAAAAGTGATTTTACAGATATTAAATGGGTCAGTTTCAGTGCTGATATGTTGTAGTCACGAGAAACCTACCACAGAGTCTATAGAAAAAAACAACCATCTTCATCGAAGAAAAATATGTGGAGAATGAGTGTCTGACAGGAGTGGGGAAGGTTTATAGCTCCCTGGGGGCAGCAGAACAAGCTGTAAACTCTGTACATGTTATCTCAGTTTTTATGGTTGTTAGTAAATGTTTACTCATCCCGCAGATACTGAGCAGCATCAGCATTCATTTGGAGTCATTTTTCTGATCAGCTATTCGTCTTTTGAGCTCTGTTTTGGTCTCCACCCCCTTTTCAGGAACAAAAAGAATCGGGTAGTTGCTAACTTTGTCAATGTGGCGTTTGGTGCTTGCAGCAGAGAAGCTTGAACCGAAATAATTATGTTGTCATCTATTAAACCAAAACAGTTGGCTAAAAGATGCTTACATCTGAAGCAGTGGGTCAGTGCGGTCAGGTGATAATTATCTGTTTGTCTCTATATTATACTTTTTTCAAATCACACTATCATTTGAACCATTGTAAAGTTTATGTATATTTATAAAATATAGCTTTAAAGTTAATATAGTTCATACCCTGATCACAAACAATATTTCTGTGCAAATGTTTCTAATTGGTTGTAGGTGTGATTTTTAACATGAGGCCAAGCCGGTCAACAGCTTAATCCACTAACTAAATATATGCATGAAGTAAATTAGACTAAGAGTTACCATGGCAACAGTACGTAGGGTATATATAATGTTAGAGTACAAATAAGTACAGTACAGTTTGTATTGTTCTTTTTTATGAAGGATAAAATGAGGAGGCTATGTTCAGTAAGAGAAGCAGATAGAGAATATTTTGTGTCCGCCCTCAGCATCAATAAAGATTCAGTGTATAGGATCTAATGACATCTTGTGGTGAGGTTGCAGATTGCAACTAACAAGTGACTGATCCAGTTGGCTCAAAGAACGTTGCAGGATTCTTTTTCAAGATATTGAGAAGAAAACACTGAATAATTCTGCAGGAAAAATAACTTAGAAAACACAACTAGTCATTTTTTGTGTCTGGCATCACTGCTGAATTGTATATTGAAGAGAGGTGCCACTGTAATGGTAGCACCACTGTGTATTTTCTTACTCTGAAAGAGTAATAGAATATGCTTGTGAGTTTGCAAAACTCCTTCAGGCATTTGGTGAGAGTTTTCAGGAGCTTGCAGCCATTGCATCAGAGCGATTAGTACAATATATGCGTTCAATTATTTTGTATGGCCCCCGAAGGACGTTAGAGGGATGCTGGAGAATCTTCAGGGGTTATTCAGGTAACACAGGAAAGCCAAACGGCCTCTATAGAGCCAATGCTGGGTTTGTACATTATTCTAGTGTTGAAAGAAGACAGTGCAACATGGTGGACTTGGTGCTTATGTAGAGAGGAGCTCATTCTAAGGTAACAAAAGCACAATCATTCTTAATGGTGGGTGATTACACACAAATAACATAGTAATCATGAGTATTATTTTCCACTTCTGCCAATAGATCCACTTAAATCCTACACTCGACAGCACTTTAAATGTAATTCCATGGCCAGGAAATGACTAGCAGTGAAGTGTATTGATAATTGTGATGTAACAAATTAATTATAGTTCATAAAGAATGAATTAGTTTACAAAATCATTTCATGGACAATATGTTTCACAAAATGTCAGGTAATGTCAGTCTTTATTGGGCAGTAACTGTAGTAACAGTAATTTAATTACAGCATTTGCTCCGAGGATAAACAATGAAGTGCAGTAAAGTGATGCTGAGGGCTCGGCAAACTTAGCTTTCAACCAATTACCATGCAGACATGAACTGCTTACACAGTAGGAAATTCATTCATAATCCTTATTCTAAAGCAACACTATGTACACAGGAGGGTAAATAGATTTTTTTTTATATCTCTCTTTTCAAATTCTCAATGCATTCAGCCCAAACAACAAACAGGCAGTGTAAGCAAGTAATTATAATTTGATGATTTATGTTTTTTATAACTCGAACCATAAGATTATTTGTACGCATGAGCACGATGACACCTATTCGTGCTCAGTCTGATGTAAGAAGAATATAAATATATAAATGATATTTTAATCTATTACCTTTCATTGAAGGGGAATTTATCCACATTATTTGATTCAGTAATGAATCAGAACATGAATGCGAGCCACTCTTTCTTGTAAGATATATCTAAGATTTCACTCAGCCATATTCTAAATGGGGTCTGAATTCAGCAAAGAGCGGCATAATTAAATTTCTGGCTTATTTGGCCGAGAGATGATAATTGTACTTATATGTCTGCCATCCCCATAAAAATGTCCCTTTTTACTGCGACTGTAATGCCTTTGAAACTAAGGCCCCTTGGTTCATTCAGGATGAGGTGGAGCGGAGTGAGGCTGGAGTCAAAGGGCTGAGGGTGGAGAGGGGGGGGGGGGGGGGGGGGGGGGGGGGGAGCAGATCTGCAGCGATGGAGCGTCGGTTAATTATGAACAGTTCAACAATAGTGGCGGCACAGCCATCACGCATGAAAGTGACTAAATGACACTGAGGAAAAGTCATTTCAAAATATCTCGTCTACCTGCAGGTATTTGTATGACAGAAGAAAAAAAAATCCTTATCATTTTTACTGATTGTGTTTCCATTTCCTATCTATTGTAATGAGAAAAGAAATGAAGGGAGATTGTTTCTTACCGAGTGCTTTGTCAACACAGTAGATTTTACTGGGCGGGCAGATATCTGCGGTTCCTGGGGAGGGAGAACAGAAAATGAGTCTGATCAATCAGAAACAAAATGATCAGTGACCCGTGTCTGCTGCGATGAGGAGCCGCGGCTGTGAACAACATTCTGCAGCTTATCATTCATCTCCAAATGAAGGCAGACACAAGCAGAGGACGACTTCCATGCAGAGAGACTGGACCATCTTGGACGTCTGTCCTTGATTGCACTGAGAAATGGAGCATGGTGGCTCCACCCGCGAGGCATATTTAGAAAGTCTTTAAAAACCAATCAATGAGTCACTTTATTGCAGACACACGTATTGGACTCACCATTAATGGCAGGTATTCATCAGAAGCACTATTAATTGGCAGAGGTGTGTTTGTCTGTGTGTGAAATGTCCGTGAGTTAATGTTTTGTGGACGACTCCGTCCCCGTCACTAAGAAACGTTAATTAATACTCAGAGAAATAATATCTCATGAGTCTTTCAGCACTTTTACACTCATTTTGTCTTTCTCTATAATTTTTGTGCTTAGACATTTTCTTAAAAAGTAAAAATGCATTGCTTTAAAGCTAAATAAATTATCGTGAAACATTACTGAGTGAACAAAAAGAAGAAGAGATATTTCTTTTATATTTTGAGTGTGGAGGCCGAAGCAGTGGAGTGTCTGTGTATGCTGTCTACATATCAAGAGCAAGAACAACTTAATAGTGTTTTTTTGGGTGGTCATCCAAATATAGAAATAGGGTGGAACACTAAAATATTTATCTGGAACTGAAAAATCGGGGGAAACACAGTTTTGCTTCTATGACTCAGAGTGCAGGAGTTATGTGCGAAAGCATCAAATGTTTTATTATTTTATTATCGGCCACATGCTGGTGAACCCCACTTCCAACTGTGACGGCTTGCTCCTTGGTCTGAACTTACATTTTAGTAAATTTTGATTATGTGATACCCAGTTAACAAACAATAACATGTGTATAAACATGTCTCTGAAAACATCATCTTCAAGAAGGAGGTAATAACAAACGAATGAAAGAAAAACAAAAGAATAGCACCCAGTAGAGCACATACCTCCGCCAAGGCCTAACAGTTCCCTTAAAGCTCGGGTTGGTAATCCTGGAAAAGCTAGCAAGAGCAGGCTATTCCGTAAATATGCAACCAATACAAACCCACCCCCTCTCCTTGGTCCTCTCCTCAAAGCTACACCCCCAAAACAAATGAATGTGCCCTGACTAACAACAGCTAGAAGCCGACTTTTTCCGTGACTCACTTGCACAGGCAGGTAGGTCAGTTAGTGACAGACAGGTTTTATTATTACAGTCTTGCGAGGGCGACAGACATCTTATTTTTTACAGATGACCCTATCGATGTCTATCGGGAGAGTTTCAACAAAGTTAAATATTAAATATGTATCATTACCTGGGAAATTGGTGAAAATTTCAAAAATCGTGCAATGTTAAAGACCCTAATAAAAAAATCCTGGATCTGCCCCTTTGTTTGTATAATATAATATGATATAAATATACGTGAACGTTATTTTGCATAATCCTTAAATAAATAAATAAATTAGTAAATAAATCCATCAATCAGAAATGTTAAAAGGTATTTTTGGGGGTATTTTTTGGTAGTAGAGGATGTAGCACCACATTAAACATTATGAGGCACATTGTGATTTGTGAATATAGGCTCTACAAATTTAATTTGATTGATTGGATGCTAATCCTGTTGACAAAAAATAACCAGCCAGCAAACGGACAGGGGTGAAACATAACCTCCTTGGCGAAGGTAACTGTGACCTGAGAACAACATAACTTGGTTCAGTTGTTGTAAATGGCAAGAAAACAAACACACAACAAAGCTATGAAAAGACAACGACAGAAGTCAAACAGGCTGAAAAACGAGAAGCAGCCGACTGTGTGGTTTCACGCTCATGCACGTTAATGAGAATCTGCTGCCATGTCGAGTCGACTGTAAACAGCTGCTGGATTATGTAAGTGAGTGCAATACAGAAACGGAAAAAACGAATTACAAACATTTGAGCTGTCGCCTCAAAAAACAAACGTTATTAATGTATAAATCTGAGTAACACAAATCTGTAGCAGCGATCTAACACCGCTCCACAGAGGAGAAAGAAGATCTGTACTGTAAATTGTATAAGGCATTGGTCTTTTGATTTTCCATTGACACTGTGTTGTCACATCGAGGCTGTGAAAAGATTTTCAATTCTCGGTTCGGCCTCGTGCTCCCTGGGCGAGCTTTAGAAGCAATTGCTCCCTGGAACCCACTGAAGGAATTTCAGTGCACTTATATGCAACAGTAAATGTATTCACTGCTGATAATTGCAGTCAACGAATGCGAGCGCCCGGCTACATGACCGAGGACCTCTCCTAAAGCTACAATGGGCAAATGGCCTGGAAAAGCTTCAGCGTTTAATATATCTGATATAATAAATATCTTATCTGATGTAATACATCATCTTGGGAGGTAAAGTGGTTCTGCCGCCCCATAAACACCTCTGCTCCTTGAACATCCTCACTATCTATTCATTCCAAAGTTTCCCCCTTTACTGTCCTTTTTTTAAACTGTCTCATACGTTTGAAAAATGTTCTTACTGACTTGGATCCGATGTATAATGTTGGGAGGCTGGGTTTGCACGAATGTGACACACATCAGACGATACATTAAGTTAAGTCACGTCAAGTTAAACTTCACTGATCACATGACAGGAGAAGAACTAATTACAGCAGCAGAATGAGGTAGACAAGAGAACACGTGAAAGTATAAAATAGAATAAAAAAGGGAAGAGATTATGTACATTAGATACACCTTTCACTTCAGATGGAAATATATTGAGTAAAGAAATGTATTTGAGTAAAGTGCAGTGGTGCAGGATGATTGAACGATGTAAACTGTACTTGTGCACGTATACAAATGCATATAAAGACTCTTAGAAGCATATAGGCAGTTATGGTATACAATATGAGTATAAAAATACACACACACACACACACACACACACACACACCCACACACACACAACACACACACACACACACACACACACACACACACACACATCACACAAACACACACACACACACACACACACTTGTGTGTGTATATATATATGGTAATGCCTTGTAAAGAGATTTTCCTTTGTTAAAACTCAACAATATCAAAACTACCTTCGATCAAACATTTGACAGTGTGTTTTCCATTTATCTTCTTATTTCTAGCTGTGCTAAATAGAGCCGCAAATGTCCGGTGCACTGTGTAAATATGGAAATGGGAGTGAGTCATGCGTTCATTGTAGGTTTCATGCTTCACTTCAAACGCTACGTCTCTAAACATGGCGACTCGTTAGACACGTCAGTCAAACAGCGTGAATTCAGTGATTCAAAACTCTCTGACTTCATGTACTCTGGCCATGATGACACACCGTGTCCAGACATCTAACTTTGTGTTGCCAGACTCACTTTACAAACAAGCTAAACAGAGACAACTGCAGGATTAAAAATGACGCGTGTGTTGGCTTTCTACGATGCCAATTATCATGATTGAATAAATGGTTGAATCATATTTCAGTAATATACATATATATAGTAATATATATATTCAAACATACGTCACTTCTTCAATAATTTTATGTTTTTCATGTTATAGCAAATTTTCTGCATTTATTTCAGTCTGTGTTCAAAGTGAAAGAGGAATCCACTCACCCATTCATGCAGTTATATTTTAATATCAAATACTGTCACTAATTCCTTATACTAAACTGGGCCAATTTATGTTTCCATTTCCCTAAAGATGAAATCAAACCTGATTATTTAAACATAGATTAGACTCTGATTGCTTTCTGCCACATGAATACCACAACAGAGTAATTCACAAACTGCTGAGATAAATAAGCCAAAAAAAATAAAAAAATAACCTAACTAATTTTGATTAGAGTTTGATGTGTCGCTGGCAGCACTGCTGAGGAACATCCCACTGCAGATATCAAGCACCGGGGTCAGCCATGTGGCAGCACAAATTATATCTGTGTAGGAATTTTTCAAGTGGGCCAACTTGATCTGCTCAGTGGGTAATATCATGCAAATAGTGGGCCAGCTGCTTTTTCAATAACACAAGACCACACACTGTTAAAACAGGGAAAACCAGGAAGCCACTGACTGATGGAGAATTTGTTAAATCTCCAAATATAAGATTTGTCGCAGTGAAAATGCTATTTCATGACCTTAAGGTTGCCACAGGATCTGTGTTCCTACGTTTATTATTACATCCACCAAGTTTTCATCTGCGTGTGTGTTTGTTTGCAAGATGATGCAAAAACTACTCCAAACTTTGGAGGGTCGGGCCATGACCCTGTATTCAGTTTGAGTGGATGCACAATTTCTTTTCACATCATTAAACGTTGTTGACATTGGGTGCTTTTTTTTTAACATTTTTTGTTGATTTTCCTGAGAATAATTCATGAATCTTGAATTTGGTGCAGATCCCCAAATAAAATATATCTGGATGTAGTGAATTTAAATGTGGTTTTAATAAGGGGACTGCTGGGCCTTGGGGAGATATGCACTCTCTGGGTGCCATTCTTTATTCTTTATTAGCAGGTTTACGCAATAATTACTCAACCGTTTTCCATCGAACTGGTTACAGGGACGGGGCACAGGCCTGACAAGAAAACATTACATTTTGGTACGAATGCATAATTAGAGACGAACTCAGGATCGTGTGACGGATTTTTTCCGGCCTGGGTGGAGATATGTTCTCTCCTGAGTGTCGTTCTAGTGCTTCCCTGTTTTTCCAGTTGTTATAGTAACAAGACATAATTTGAGAGCATGGATACAACTAATACTAGTACTACATGATTATATACTAAATTGAGTGCATTTGTAATTCATGTGCACAAATTCAAATATTCTGGGGCTCAGAGTAGGTGGGGGATGATCTTACCAGGCATGTGCACCATTCTGCAGTTGCAGACTCGCAGGACCTCGTTGGTCCTCGCAGAGCAAACACAGGCGCTGATGCTGTACGTGTCGTATCCTGGGAAACTTCTCCTTGCTGGTGGAGCGGCAGTTCCCCCAGGGCTGGGGCAGGTAGGTCAGCTAAGCACACAGAGATTTATTAGACCCCCGGCCTCAACCATCAGGGGTGAACGGTTTTCAGGAAGAGCAGTAATCTGCTGGTGGGGGAAGGGAGACAGGGAGGCAGGTGTGCATTTGATGAAGAAGACCTACCCTCTGCTCCTGACATGAAACAAAGGTCTGGAAGCCCGGAGAGACGCCGAAGCCCAGCTGGTGGATGTAGGGAGGCTCGTCTTGACTGTGGATCTGAACTCGTATGCCGGCCTCCAGGGACGTCTCATCTTCGGGATGAAACAAGAGCACAGGAGCGTTGCATAAGGTGAGAGTACAAGGGAATTTCAGATTGCTGCCTCATCTGACAGCCTGGACTCAGTTTGATGTTAACTGCGAACCATATTTCAGTCAGGTTTGAAAAATAAGCCAGCAGGGAATAATTTTATGTGACAAGCAGTGTCTGCGGTGGTATATTTTGTTCAGGAATTTCCTTTTACAAATCACAATTTTCAGGTGTCAGGGATGCAATCAAAAACTGCATTATTTACAGTGCGTGTCCCAGAGAAATAGAGGCAGGTTATTTTTTCATTCAAACCCCAGTGGAGGTATCTCTGCCGTAGCGTAGGATAGGATTACAATGGACAAATAGTTTTGAGGCTTACTTGTCTCTCTCCAGATGGGCAGATACTCATCCTGCTGTATATCCAGCATGATCTCCAGACCATTTCCCATTCCGCCCTGCTTGGTTTTCCTGGATGTGGTTTTGTTGCCATTAAAAGTGTAGCATTTCCCATATCTGGTGTAAACCTGAAAGAGTAGAGATTCAAATCAGGACAATCACCATAAACATGACAAAGTCCACTTGCCGAATGACACAGGCTTGTGCTGGCGGTGCATTGAAATGAAGGCAGAGATATGGAACAAAAAAAACAGATGAATAAACAAACCGAGTCTGTGCTAGTTGCAGAACATTATTCCCACAACACCTCCGGATGCAGTCTGCTGGCTCAGTCCCCTCACGGACTTTGATAAGCTGCATTTGAATGAATTCCCAGCGCCCACCGCATGAACCCTGCACAATGCTGCTCAATAGTACCACCGACACGCTGAAATATCAAATAGCACAAGAGACTCTTTAATCTTCCTTCAAAGAAAACAAAAGACAATAAGAGGAAGAGAGGCTTTTTAAATGAGTTATCACATTACCACCTATCGGAGGGAGCCGTCTCTGCGGGTGACACATCATCTCTTTGTTTACCGTCTCTCGTCTAAACTTCTGCACTGCAGAAAATATCCATCCCACAAGTCGTTTATTTGTTTCCTCCTCTGTGTTTTAAAGGCACAACCTGGGATCCGCCAAGGTAATTGAAGTCTTTACACCCAAAAAAACACAATTCTGCTGATGTTAGTTACCTCCTCCAAGTAGGTTATGTTTCTACCCGTCTTTGGCTTGTTTATTGGTTTATTTGTTAGTAGCAGGATTATGCAAAAACTAATGAAGGGATTTCCACAAAACTTGTGGAAGGATGGGACATAGCCAAGAAAGAACCAATTAAATGTTGGCACAGATCTGGACAAAGAGGCAAATACAGGAACTGTTTTAATAACTTTCTTTAACATTGCGAGAAAGGGGCATTTTGTTTTTACATTTTCACCAATTACTAAGGGAAAAATTAATAGAACTTGATAAAAAAAGGACCTGATATCTATGTGTTTGTGTGGTTTGGTGCAGCTCGCTAAACTTCCTCATAGAGTTGACCAGGAATGGTCCAATCAGAGCTTAGCGATAGTAATCAGGCATTGCAGATCAGTGTGTAAGATTTAGGTGAAAGGGATCTATTGGCAAACATTGAATCTAAAATAATCCTAGTGATGTTTTCATTAGTGTGTTTATTCTAAATTGTACAAATTGTTGTTTTCTTTACCCTAGAATGAGCCCTTTGTATCTAAATACTTTATATTTACATCGGAAGCAGGTCGTCTCTACGGAGGCCGCCATGTTTTTTACAGTAGCCCAGACTGGAAATATTTGAAGGCTACCACAGGTTCTCTTTCATGTTTGGAAGGGGAGGGTGAGGTTAGGGGGTATTCAGCTGCAACATGCAACTTCCCCACTAGATGTCACTAAATTCTACACACTGAACCTTTAATTTTGGATTTCTCACCATGTTGAAGCATTTCAAATCTATCTTCTGAAATATAGTTGCAGTGAGCAGCATGTGGAGCTAAATAGCTTAGCGCCCACAGTAGCTGTTACTGTAATGTTACTGCCAAGGACCATACTTACACACATTAGCTTGTGGGGATTCAGATACAGAGTTTAGGCTGTTTACACAACAGCAAACCTCCATCCAAGTTAGTCCAAGTGTTTTGCCAAACAGATCCCCTGAACAACTACTGTGTACCTGCATGAAAAAATGTCCAAACATCAAATAAAAGAGGGCGGTGATGATGGTATTAAAGAGGAAGTCACATGGACGCAGCGCTGGAGAAATGGACAGTGAAACAACAAAGAAGCTGAGAAGACGGCAGATGTATCATTAAAGAGCCACAGTGACAGTCCCCGCTTCTCCACAACACCGACGTCCGTCTGTGTTCTGTCTTTGATATCAGCTTGATCCACCTAATGAGCACTGTGATGTCTAAATAAGGGACACTGGTTGAACAACACAAGCTCTCATTTACAGACCACAGGGTGTATTCGCATCTGAGGCCGCTGAACAACAAATCAAAGCGCCGGCTGTGGGTTTCAGTCGAGTAATTCCCTGGATCACAGTGAGTGATTTTGCATTGTCCACAACAGTGATTAGAGCAAGAAATGGACCAGCATTTACAAAGCTGCTGTTTAGACAGGCAGCTGCATTCAACGTAATAACAGACGTCAGCGTCTTTGATCTGGGGTGAGTTTTTTTGAACGCATTACATACAGTACCCTTCAAAGTGCGGAGGATTCAGAGAAGCAGCCGATACAATTAGAGATCTCAGCTCGGGCTCTGATGTGCTACAAAGGGGGCTTCATGTTGAAAATTTGTTCGGTTTGTTCTGATTGTTGTTTTTTTTAGGTAAATTGCAGCATCTTTCCAGCCTGCGGAGTTCGACAATTATAGATAGAGTGCAGAGGGGAGAGAGTGAGGGGGTGGGGGTGGGGGGTGACTTTTGACTGACATGTGCTATTAGGTTTGAAATGGTTTAATCTCTATTTGGCTGGTGCGGAGCAGTTGAGAAGGTAAGCTGCACTTATCATTGATCCTCCCCTCCCTGTTCATTGACACACTTAAGCCTCGGCAGGCAGACTTTATCTGATGGAGCAGGCAACAGAGGCAAAAGAGGATTTCACTTTAGAAACGCTCAAAACACCTCGACCAAGTGCACGGGTTATACGCTCTAAAACTTTGGGGCTCTGGAGGACGTTGGCAACTCTCACAAATAATGTCCCCGGAGAGCTCTGGGAAGTTTTCCCATCATCTCACGCAGGAAATGCCTGTTGGCAGAGCCTCCCCTGGTTTATTTCTCAGCTTCCACACGCACTCTCACTTCCTGCATCTGCAATGTGATAGATGGAGCGTTTTCTCCTTTGTTACATCTTGCACCGAATTTAGCGAAGGTAACGGGACTGACGCAGGAAATTCCCAAGTGGGGACTTGGCACCGCTGTTGACAAGCTGAGACGCAGCAGCGTGGTAGTTACCAACCAAATGAAAGGAGGTATTGTAGCCCTCAGAGTATTTCAAGTTGCACACAAGTGCTTCTTATTGTTGCACTTACTGCAGCATTGTTGGCTTTGTTGTCATATTGAGCTCGACAATGTGCGACACAACGTGTGAGAGATTTTCAGATGGTAATGAAAAAAGAGATCAAAACATGTGCTCCAGTTCGGCATGATTCTGCCAGAGCACAAACATTTTGACTGAAACCCTCTCATTTACTGCACCTCACAACACACAGAGCACGGTATTACACAGTATGTTCGAGAATATGACATATTTTATTTCTGTTATTACAAGTTTCAAGTCAAGGCTAAATTTCTAACTGGGAGAAGAAACTAACCCCCGAAGCTTCCAAACCTCAGGAATAGTGCCCGCTATGCATCAATTAGCCTAATTGATTGTCAATGGTGATGATCAATGATGATTAATGTGGTAATAGTGTATCTATTATACAATAGGCCTTAGAGCTATGATCATCATGTATGTGTGAATATGTGCATGAATATGACTCGTAGTGTAAAGCTCTTTGAATGGCGGTTAAAGACAAGATAAGCGCTGTAGAAATACAATCCTTTAACCATTTATACCATAAATAATTTGATTATTAACACTGAAGCTTTTCTACTGTGACATGTTGAAAAGTTGTCTTTGAAACAGGACTATTGTTTGGACCATTTCGTTACCCTGCCATCAAACCCCTCCGAACCCCCAGTGTATGCTACCTGGCACAATTAGTGAGTAGAGCTGGTGAACACTGAGGAGCAAGTGTCAGGTTCAGGTCAGTCTGACAGAGGCGCCCCATGTTGAAATGTGGTTCCAACACCTTCGCTGATGCAGCTGCAGAGAGGGACAATATTTCAGAATAAGATAAGCGGTTGGTTTCTCCCTCCCTGGATAAAGTGTAATGAGGCTGCCATGTGCAGTCTGCTGTGTGCACTGTACACGATGGGCACTTGACAGGATGATGGCGTTCATTAGTCTCAAAATATGCACACGTAGAGAAACCACACCAGCGCGAGAGCAAAACTATTACTCACCAAGGAGCATTTCTACTCTGCAAGCGACAGAAGTTTACAATTCTTGCAAAAAGGGGAAGAAGGTTAGAAGATCAGAGTTTGGGGCCCGGTCACACGTAAATATTTCAGAGGCAAACCGCCGCCTTCCGTTCAATCTGTGAGAGCCAGGAGGATATAAACACATTCGCTTTCTGTGGCGAGGCGAATCGCAGCATGGCTTCACGGTGGTGTTCAACTTTGGTGAACTTTGACACGCGATATTCGCTTCACATTCTTGTATGTGTGACTGGGCCCTTAGCGTGGGAACTGGAAGGGTTAACGTGACCGATCGAAGGAGGGGAGCATCAGCCACTGTCCCTGCCTCCAAAGTCTCAAAGTTTAACTTGACAAGCGAGCGACTCTCGGGTGGTGTTGAGCATCGTGTAAGGAAGGTGCGAAGCAGAAATTCTCCCTTGTTAGTATCGGTTTTGCCCTCACGACTTTAGAGAATAAATAGATTGCACCATACAGGATACACACAGGATCAAAAGAGGGAAGAACAGGGGTCTCTATTTCATTCCCGGTGCGAGTGCTACTTCTGTCTGCTACTTACATTTAATATATGATCTACTGGATCTGTCTTGGAAGATGGTTTCTCTCCTTTAGGTTTTTTGTTCTCGTAAAACCTTTAAAAATTATTGTTGAATATATGTTTGCCCATTCAAATCAAGGGTCGAAGAATAGAGGGTGTCTTCTGTTCACACTGTGACAAATCTGTGACTCCGGGCGACATAAAAACAGTTAGCTCATCTCGACTCGACTCTCCAGTGAAAGTATAAGAGATGAAACCCTTATCTATGTTATTGTATCTTACTATTCATAACTTAACTGTCTTAAATGTCACTTAATTATGTCTTTCTTTCCAAAGTGCCTCTCCTCATTCTTTGTCTCCCCATGCTAAACGCATTAAGAAACCAATACGTTACCATGTAATACATAAGCCCTGGTGAGGTGAACTCTTTATGACTGTGACCTTACAGTCCCGTGGCACTTTTCCCTTTCAATAACGTGCAGGAATCACTTGAGTGCCTCTCCGGAGGACATCCATTTCCAGAGAGCCTGCATGTCATCGGGAAGCTTTTCAGAGTACGACGACCGAGGATTTGAATTCATTTGCGGAGGGTGGTAGAATATGCGGGAGCGCTGATTGGCAGTTGAGAACCATTAAGGCCGGCTCACGCAGGTTTAGGGGTGAGACGGAGCGTTCCTTGATTTAATGGCTTCATTTACACCCACCCCCCCCCCGAATCTGAATATTTACATATTCAGATTTCTGGATGTTTTCTAAGGACCAAGGGTTTGTGACACAAGGCTGCCAATCAGAGAAATAATCTTTCTGTCAACCATTATTTATTTTTTCAACTTCCTAAACATTAAAAAAAGATGGAGAATATATAGTGATGTGTTTTTCTTGTTTTCGGAAAAAGGGCACTAACTACTTATGGCACATACACAGGAGAGTAAATTGACCATAATTTAGTTTCAACACAAGCCGTGAGCATGAGGGAGAATGAGAGAAAACATTCCTTTCTTCTCCGCCACAAAGGCACATTCACATCGCAGCTAAGAGGATCCTCGTTCACATTTCTCTTCCCTTACACATGTGCCGATGTTTTCAAATGGTCAAACAGCAAAGAGAAACATGGAGCCTCATCTCGTCTGCTCTTAATCTGCACTGTACGGACAGGTGACTGTATTTTGATGCTGAAATGTCCTCGACGAACAACCAAACAAATGAATAAATCAGCGACGGCACAACAGTATATAAATCTTACATAATGCCTCTGGGACAGTGTCATCATTTCTATGCCCGACCTGCACTGGAGGACAAGACACAGACATAACGGTGAAAGGAGAGCCACATAGCGGACTTGAAAAGGACTCGAGGAGACACCTCGGCTCAGTCATAACCGTTGCTGCCGACGGGCATTAGAAGGTAAACACAAATACGATGTGATGTCTTTATCTTCGGTTCCCTATCTGCAGCGAAGAACAAGAATGTGAGGAAGGAGTTTAAAAAAAAAAGAAAAAAAAAAAGGGAAAAATAAAGTTATCTGCTTTAGCCACGCATTGAACTCCAGATTCTCTGGAGGGGCTGTATGTGGGAACACAAATCTCCAAGTCAGAAGCTCTGAACATTATCAGGAGTTTCTCTGGCCAGCCCCGCAGTAAAAACTGTGCATGACGTCCAAATGAGCCCATGTGAGAACACAGCAGGAGATCCTGGTGTTGATTTGCTGTAAACAAAAATCACGTGATCTTCACAGTGGAATTGATGCGTTACGTCCTGCCTGCACACACTGAACCCCCCCCACACCTAAAGCCCTGCAGATGTCTGACCTGAGAATCTCCACGACTCTCCGGGGCTCTGAAAACAGCTTAAGATAGGATGTCTTATTGGGCCACTGCATTGTATTAGACGTGTGATACCTCCCTGTGTTTTCCCCTCAAACAAAAACTACATAAAAAACCCATCCCTCTTAAAAAACCGTCAGGAATCTTCAGACGTCAGGCACAAGGCTAAAAGCGAGGTCGCAGATGTTCCGCGCATTGTTTAGCTCGAGATTAGACAAGAAGAATGACGGCGATGTGTTAACTCACAGTCGTGTCTGAGAAACTGCCACGGAGTGATAAGAAGTCACTGCTAAATCTTTCATCTTCTCGTGCATCACAGTTAAGCTGCATAATTCATAAATAATCCTCAATCAAATGTCAAGCAGATTACTTTTATCGTCGGTCAGCACTTTGAAATCTCTGCATACAGACAGCAGGGAGTAAATACAAATCTGACTAACATCCTAACCCCCCCCCCCCTTCTCCTTTTAGATATAATGAGCGAATAACAGTCTGACTAAACAGAGGAGGCCCCCACACACGCAGACTGGAATGTGAGGCACACAAGTTTTGCACCATTAACCCAGCCGTCTCAATGTCGGCCCCTGAAGAAACGTGGCGGTGGCGGCGGCGGCGGCGGGGACACGTACTCTGGAGTGCCATTCAACACATTACAGTTATTGTATATGAATTCCAGCCTTCATTACACAACTGAGTGGCGAGATCTCCATGTTAGTTTATTACAGTCATTCAAGTGAGGTAAATACTGTGTAATCAGCGGGGTGTCATCACGGTTTGTCTCGCTCTCGCTGCCGGCTGGAATAACATGTTTAATAAATAAGGGGTGATTTCCTCGAA
This sequence comes from Hippoglossus hippoglossus, assembly GCF_009819705.1. Classification (NCBI taxonomy): domain Eukaryota; kingdom Metazoa; phylum Chordata; class Actinopteri; order Pleuronectiformes; family Pleuronectidae; genus Hippoglossus; species Hippoglossus hippoglossus. The sequence goes on along the minus strand of NC_047171.1, from coordinate 8,136,978 downwards.
CTGTCACAAGACATGTAAATGAATGCCGGGTGAGTAATGAGCGCTCCCCGCAGACCCTCTGATTAATAATAAGAAAAAGTATAACCTATTCATTTTACATCCCCATTTTCCGGATTAAAGTCTGAGGTAGGTTTTATTGTCCTGACCGTTGTGTGGGTTATGGTTTTACGCGTCCCCCTATATTCCGCTAAATACCATACATTAAAACGATGATCTGGGATGTAAACCTGCAGGGCTTGTTTCAGTCATTAGTGTAGGAGTTCTGACTCATCTCCTCTCTCTCCCCCCGCTGCCCTCTTTCCGGTTTCCTGCAACGGAGCGTCAAAAATAAGTGGAGCACCAAAGTCAGAACACTGCACTCAGCAAACCTCTATCTCTTCAAATGTTAGTATTCCCCTTTTTTTTTTTTTTCCTCCTCTCATGCTGCTATTCCCCGCACATCCGAGCGTACTCAGCTAATGGAGCAGTGAGAGATGCTCTTAAAAAAAAAAAAAAAGAAAGGTTGAGGTTGAAAATGGACAGACTCTTCAGCACAATGCAGCAACACATGAATAGAACTGTGCGCCCCATCCAGGACTGAGATGTGAAAGCTTCCTTTGAGCGCACTGTGCACTAACAGCACGGCTACGGGCCCATAAAGCCACTGTTTTATAAGTGTGATTAGAAACTACTGTCATAATGGGGATAATTCATTTGGATCACCGTGGAGAGGCAGGTCCCAAATCAGTCTTTACGTGTAATTGAGATGATTCATTTCCAGCAGCTGGAGCTTGTGCCCGGCTCCAACAAAAATGGTCAAGTAATTCTTGATCTAAAAAGCCAAACAGAACATGGCATGTTAATTATGCTCCAGAGGGGGAAATACTGCAGCTGCCATGATCCATCTCTCTTGGTTTAAGTGAGTCAACCTGTGATTTTTAGACTTAACCCCTCAAGACAATTGGTAATAGCCCTGGTGTGTGATGTGAGACGTGTGCGACATTGGTCGTTTTCAGACACGAACACACAGAAACACACACAGAGGTGGTGCAGCAGGCAGAAGGATCTCAGCTGCGGCGATCACGTGTTTTTGTTTACAGCACATCGACGCCGTCATCACCAACGCTCTCTTGACATCTTGGCGGTGTCTCCTACGTGTATGGTCGCGTGTTAGAAACATCACAAACCCACCCACTCGCTCACGGTGAACCCTCCAGAGGATCTCCTGCTGTACTCTCACATCGGCTCATTATCTGCAGATCAGAGCATGTCTCGAGGCAGCTTTTCAGGACTCTCCGTGAAAACCTTGAAACACCAGGAGAGCCACTGTGCCTTCCTTAGAGTTCGGCCTTGAGACGATCCACCTAAAATCAACTCAATCCTCTGTAATATCTCCACTTGGCTGCTAATCTGGAGAAACACCAACACAGTTTATTCTACTGTACTTTACGCCGAAGATGTTGGACTCTGTAACTATTGGATTTGTCTACATATCGAGCCCGGGGTCGTGGCTTTTAGTTTCTAAAGACGACTTCTTGGCTGGAAAAAGGGATGAAGATGACTTACATTTACTGAATTCCTCTGTGTCAGAGACTTACAAATGCTCTGCTGCTTCAACATTTGATTTGCAAGGACAATGAGCTCTTTTAGATTCTGTTACTCATACTGTATTTATTGCACATATTCTTCCATCTCTGTATTTTTTTGTTCTACTAATATATGTCCATGTCTGTTTCTCTTTCATACTAATATATAAACTGTATTAAAGATTTTGTATGTTTTAAATTTTTGTTATGTTTTGGTGTAGGCTTGGTACTGGTTTCTACCACACCCCACACTTATATTCACATTGTATTTCGTATTTATGTTGTGTGAACTGGGTGGTTTGGGAACATTGCCGGGCTGTTTATTCCACTACAGAGCTTAAGGTCATGCCTCAAAGGAGGGGGGGGATACAGTACAGTCATGCTGAATGTAAGATATAATGCTGCTCTCATGATATCAGAGGAGCATATTGCCTCTGCCACACAAGAGCCAAGTGTGCTTTACAATTCACCTCATTTTGCCCACAGGTCTGATCAGTCATTCTGCATGGCAGACACTGATACAGCCGAGGAGAAATCCGCCCTGGGCACCGCACCAGCAAACAGTCCCGCCTCAGGCATTTGTCTTACTGTCGACTTTGTTTTCCTCCGGTCATTTAGATATTCAGGTTTAATTAAGGTACCTCTGTCATTAACACAGGATTTAATTTCCTAAGCTCTCAGTCTTGCAAACCACACTGCGTCCCTCTCTCTCAGGCGCTGGCACCCGCCCTGAAGCGCTTGCAACGCCACTGAAGAGAAGCCGTCACAGTTCCCTGGCCAACCTTTTATTTAGTATTCATCATAACTGAGACACCTGCTTTGCTGTTGTTTTTTATTCTTTTGCAGGGGAACTGCGGGGGGAAATGATATCTGTTGGATTGAAGCCACATGTTCAGGTTGATGAAACTTGTGGAGAGGAAAAGCGCAGGATCCACTATCTCCTGACATGAATCATAACTATAAAATATGACATCCCTTCAGGGATATGGGAGAAATACAGATACACATAAAAGTCAGCTGCTAGCTCTTGTCATTCAGTGACATATTATTCATACGTATGCATTAATCGACACATACAAATGATTGAAATTGCATGTTTTCTTTTAGCAAATATGACAAGATAATAAAAAATTTATGTTTTTCTTTCTCCATCTGTTCCACATTGCAACATGTCTGTTGTCCTGGGACTCCCAACGACATGCAACACTTGCTTTCTTCACAAGATGGTGCAATAAGTGCACTTACTTACCAACTTATTGACTCACTTATCCAAACCTTTTCCTTTCGCTGAGTGCAACACTGAAACAATATTTGCCTCTCAACCGTGTAACATTTATGAGCGCGGGGATTTGTGTTTTTCATGCTACATAAATCATCCAAGTAAACAAGTCTGATTAGTGCTTTTGCTCATGCGAAAGAGCGTGTTTTGAGTCAAAAGCAGATCTCACAGTCCATTAGACTAAGCTGGATCTAGAGCCAGAGCCTAAGGAAGTGTGGGTGAGACAGAGGTTTAAACTGCACACCTAAACACACCCAGTTTCATTTGGCCTCTAATCACAATCCTCCCAAATGTTTGAATTAGGAAAAGGCGATAATGCAGCGATGCCACAAAGGAGCGGCAGATCGAAGAGGAATTGAAAAGCCCGGACCCACTGTTCCCGTCCTTGACTGACTGATCAAAGTCGCAGTGTAAGAAACGTTCCACCGGACAAAATCACCACATTCCTGCAGCGCGCACTGTATCTGCAGGGGACTGATAGAGTGGGTGATTAATTTCAGTGAATTAATATTTACATTTTAAGTGGTGACATTTCTCACATTATAAACTCACTGTCTTGTGCTTATTCTTTTCCTGAACAAAAAAAGTCCACAAGATAGTTCAACCACTGACCCACCCGCACATCGCAGACAAACGCATCCCTGCATTGTCGACGACACATTTCATTTAAACTAAACACCCTTGCAAAAAAATGTAACTCTGCTGTGTAATTACTCTTCTTCACTAAAAAAGTGTGTCTGGTTCACTCGTCTCCGTCTCTGTGAGCCTGAGGCTCAACTAGCAATGTTGTTGCAACCCCTACTGTTCGCCAATGGAGGCCGATTCAGATTATAGATGATTTTGATGCCCCTTTCCTTTTTATACCAGGTTGTTAAGAGTGAGGGCAGAGGACCTCAGTAATACCCATCTGCACATCAAAGACAGGAGCAGATATCTGGACTGCCATTAGCCCGGTGGCTGCATGCCACCTGCCCAGATGTTTGGCATGTGGACTCCAGTTCTGCCAAATGGGGATCATGAGACCACAGGACGCCTTCCAGGAAGCATCCGAGGCTCCCAAACTTCAAGGACAAGCCTGCAGTCATTTATCTATTTGGATTTTATTATAAGTTTCTTGAAAAATCTCTCCATCCTTGTATATTTGTGGAATATGTATGCTGTTCAAGCTCCATGTTAATGTTTTATAGAACAGTTTTCAAAAGATAAATTTAACACCTTGCTAACAAGGTTACTGCATGTGCTCGAGAAGCCTTCAGAAGTTGATGACACAGCCGCCTCACTTTTAAATTTTAATTTTCTATGAATATAACAGGCACTTTTGATATCCTGCATCAGAGGCCACGGAGCTCAGTGTGGATTAGAAGGCGTTGATGTTGCTGTGCCTGTTGCCTGGGCTCTGACTGTCAGTTAAAGGACTCGCTCGTGATGGGGCCTCAAAATATAGGAAGGCTTCCTGTGGTCTCAGCCCGGACTGTCAATGTGCATTTCCTCTCCTCCAAGTTTACCTACACTGAAGTTTGTTTGTTCTTATACAGCCAGAGCCTCCGAGTGAGACCAGAGACCAACACACATTCAATGAAAGGTGGTCACAGGGTCACATCCTCACATGACTTTGACCTTAACTCTTCTGTGACAGTGTGACACCGAAGTCACAAGATTTACCAGATTTAATAGAATAAATCATGAGACTTTGCTCAATATGTCAATGTGGTTGGTCAGTTAGTCCATCGCCATTGTCAAAACTACAGACTGTATATAAAGATGGATGACGTGAAAAGTGAAGTCAATGCGTCTGGATCGCCACCTGGTGGCTGGCTGATATAGGTAATAAATAAAATAAAATATATAATATATATAATGAGAGATTATTATAACGATGATAATGTTATTCCCATCAGTCTCGTCTGCAGCTCTGTGCTGATTAGCAAACATCAACACGAGTCACATGAAGACAGTGACAGTGATAATGATTCAGGTGCTTCGTGTTATAAACACTTAATACTTTCATACTCAACACAAAACAGAACAGAACGGTTGTATTACCTTCATCTCTCTGCATCACATCTTTGCTCATCCAACACTATATCATTAAATCTCTCTAATGACTTGATGTCTTTACATCTTCATGCCTACGACAAGATAAACACTTTATCTTGAAAAGTAGACTTTTTAAAATCCATTTAACTTAGTTCAGTTTCATTTCACAGCCTCACAGAGCATCATAGTCTTTTCACCTTGACTGGGCAGATATGGCTTTTGGTTATTAACGTGTAACTGAATGTGACATGTAGCTAGTTTGTTTTTATCAATGAATCAGGAACATGTAAAAAAAAAAAATCATGTAAATCAATAGGTTTCAAGTTTATATTGTTTGTTACAACTTGTGTGATGTTTTCCTTCTGACTTTATATATCCCCCTGGTGTTAAGAACAAATTAGAATAATGTATATATATGTTATATTGAGAAGTTTAAATATATATATATATATATATATACACACACACACACCTTTCTCAACGTTTGCAGAAATAAGAGAAAAGCAAATGTTTTTTTAGAGACTGAAAACTCTAAGTCAACAGTTACATTTATTTATTTTTGTCATCCATAAGGCTGCAGATACATCTTTTTTTCAAAATAAACAGATAAACACTTTTTTTTTTGTCTGTCTTGCAGATGGAGGTATTAATAAAATGTCTCTCCCACGAGTAAAGAGATAAATGTGTTTATTTCTTCACCGTGTCACAGGTGACTGTGGCTCCAACATTTACGATATAAAAATATCAAAAGGCATGCATTTTTTAAACACACATTAGCTCCACGTGCTTGAATCTGTGTCAAATCAATTCCAAAGGTGGTGGCCTCGACTTTGACCTTGTCCAGAGCTGTGACTCAGTTCCATTAACCCAAGTCGGGGCAATTTCCCTGCATTTAACAGACACAAAGCCAACCTGAATACGTCCAGCGATGAGTGCTGCTGCAGGTGGAAAGTGAGATGATATAATCCAAACACTTTACATATCTATCACCACTGGGGATCACTGCAATTTGAATTGATAACAAACTATTTCAATTACAAGGCTTTAAAAGATTCAGGGTCATGATCGAGTACATATAATTAATTTATCATTTGCATTTTGATATATGCATTAATATTTCTCTTGCTACAAGGTTATTTGTTTCCTAACCCCCTAACCCCCCCCCCCCCCCCCCCACACACACACACACTATCTGCTCTATTACCTTGAGGTGAGGAAGCAGCTGCAGTGTTTTCCTCGTGAATTCTGCCTCTAGAACACGTGTTGTTTAAGTCAGATTCCAGCCATGCAGTAAAAAAACACATGATTTATTATTAGAAAAAAAAACAAGGCTGTAAAGCAAGAAGAGGAATTGTGACTTCTTCTCGGGATCTATAATTCACTTTGACAGATGTCAGAAGCGGAGCATGTTTATTTTAGGTGCGCGGTGACAACAAGCTGCAAAATGTACCTCTGAAGACCTCAGACGTCTGAACGTCCTGCGGGCTGGGAATTCTGCACGGTGCATTACTTATCATTAGCGCGAGGAGACACCATTGAGACGACTTAATCACGATTTCAAAGTCTCCTGCATTATGAGGATAGAAGAGGGAAGAATCATCCGACTGCACAGAAAGCGCTCCATGGCGCTTCCTCGACGTTTTGCACACGAGCCGCTGACTGCATGTGAATGACAGTAAGTGCAACAGAGAAGAACGGGCCGCACTGTTTGCACTCAGACACCCCTCAGCATAATCACAATGGTTGCCATCATGGCTTGAACAGAAAGTCAAGACTTCTTCTCTAAACTGACTCAGGCAACATTTCACAGGCAGAAAATTGTCGGAAAGAAAACAGAAAAAGCGGGAGACTGCGCTGCTGCGGCCAAATGAAATGAATACGGCGTTTGACTCTGTGGCTCGGCCTGCTAAAACTCTGTTCACTGTCTTTCAGCTCCACCAAACAGCGGCAAACAGAATGTCTCTAACTGATTGGCATGGCAGTCAATACATCAGCGTGTGCATTGGGATGAAGAAATCAATGTCAGTGCATTCCCGTGGCGCTTCCATCTCTGCCAGCGAGCACTCGTACTCGTAAGGATGGAAAGCCATCAACCGAACCTACCCAAAGGGTTACAGATATTTTTTGTTTGAAGGGTTGCCTTGGTGCCAAGAAAGGCCCTTGTAAAAGCCCTTGTAAAGGATCACCCAAGCAAGCATGTCCTCCTTCAGCACAGCCGAGAACACTAGTTTCCCCCCTTGGTACTGTTTTGAAGGGTCATTTTTAAACACAGCGAGGGATGAAACAAACAACACGAGAAGCTAGGAGGGGCCATCCATCACTCCTACTTGGCTCTACCCCGCTGTTTGCTGAGATGGAGATAAGGTTTGGCCTTATCGTCAATTAGGAAGGATCAAACATTGTTTAGGTCCAATCTGTTATGCTAAACAACACAAGCAGGACATTCGTTACTGTCAAAGGAACACATCGAAAATTGCAACTTTATTATCCTGCAGTAAAATCCTGATGCAACTTTATCAACAATACTGTACTCAGGAGGAAATGAAACTGGTCACATGTATTTGTCCTAATTTTTCTGCTGTAGCCAAGTTTCTCTTATGTATAGATAAACGCCCTGTCCTAACTAATGTGGATAGTTAGTAAAATGTACTTTTACCTTTTGTCCACATTCAAACTGCATCACTAAAACAGAGGTTTTTACAGAAGTGAAGATTTTCAAAAACTCTGGTTTCGGTGTATCTGTATGTACATGTTAAAAAAATGGGGAAAATATCCCTTTCGAAAAAATATCTGCCGTCTTGTGTTCTTTTACCTTATTTGTATGAAAATCTAAATCTATAAATAAATAATTTGGAAAAACTGTTTGTTGATGAGGAGATGACGTATCCCCCCCAACAAATCCAAAATATCAAGAGGCATCATTTAACTACATGAATAACATAACTATGAAATTTTATGAAAAACTGTCAATGTTTTTTGAGTTCTGCTCCAGAAATGAAATTGTTTTACGGATGGCCAGATGGACACCATGATCACTTTATCCCCTCACATTATATGCCGTGGAATAATATAAATGTTTTCATTTTATAACAGCAGAGCGCAGAGCATCATATCTGCTGTACCTCTGTGGGTCATGTGTCAGCTGAGAGGGTTTTGTTGGGGTTTGGGATTGTCGCAAGCAGCTGAGCAGATAAGATTGATGTGCCACTGCTCTGCCAAACAGACAATATAATTAAAGTCATGCAACCATGGTTTGTACCATAACTGAGGCCCATGTAGCCACGTCCTTCGTCTCTGGCCACTCTGCTGTGTGCCGAGAGACAGACTCTCCATTGTTTTGTTTCTGCGAGACAACACTGATTGTTTAAAAGTGACATTTGAGAATGCAGTACATATCTGATTCGTCTCAACGTTTACAACCTGAAATACTCGACAACATGGAAACACAATGTTTTGATTTAGTTTCTATTTAGATTTTTTAAATCAATTATTTACTCAGCCATATAATTTAAAATAAGCCATGCAGGAGGCTTTAAATTTCTGAATTCATGGTAGTTCATCAGGAAATCTATAAAACCAGACTGACTAAAGCCTCCAGTGGGGCAACGCTGTGGGAACACAGGAAATTACTGATTGGGATCACTAGTTATGATGTAAAACAAAGTCCAGGCTAAATCCTTGTATTTTCATCCACGCACACACACACACACACACGCACGCACGCACACACACAATAAGATGAAAGCGGGGCCCAAACAATGTCGAGCTCCATATCTGCTAAAAGCTTCTCTCACCAGCTTGTCACAGAGTTCGAGTGTATTTTGGTGATGGGCAGGACGTGTACAGGTCCAAACAGCCTCCTGCCGCGAGGTCTCATGACAGTGGGGACAGTGAAGGAGGACGGCTGAGTTGTGAGGCATAAAACCAAAACAAACAGAACTGGGTGCTAATACTCGACGTGTTTGTCACAAAGACTCTAAATGAAGATGGACAATGCATTTCCACCTCCTCTCAATGAGCAAAATGAAGCCAACATATCTCAGATATGCGGAGCTGCCATCTTGCAATTCTAACACCAGTCAGAGCCAGAGTTTGAATTTTTAGTGTGGCCCATTCCCTATTCACTAACATGGAGGAGGCAGGGTTTGTGGTCTGTACTGCAGCCCACCACCAGGGGGTGATCAAGATGATTTGGCTTCATCTTTTGGGGCTGTCATGTTGTCCATCTTTATATAAAGTCTTTGGTTTGTCTCAGCAAAAAAAGACCCGACACTTTTTTCATTAAATCCATTGAAACAAACAATATTGATCAGAGCAGCTTTAAAATGTAACTGAATGTAGTGAGAGGTTTTTGCAGAGTTGTCCGTTATTGAAACTTTTACATTAAGATTGAACGTAAACACAAGTAGATTCATGGAGGAATGAAAATGATGAGCTAGGTGCGGAACATGAGTGTTTTACAATTGCAGAGTTCAATAGGAAAAGGAAAAGACAACATATCTGATGATTCAAAGATAAGGATTCTGAAGACAATAACTACCCCTAAAAACATTATTGGTCTTTAGTGGGATGAGTGGTACTAGAGGATTTTGATACGACAGTGGAACTACAGGAGTATGGATCACTAAAATAATTTGAAATCGTCTAAAGGGAACTAAATATCATTTTTGAGTTTATTTTCCATGACCAGTGGGCCAAAAAAACATGCACCGTTTATAACAGGAAGTAGATTATTAGTCGGATCCAACACAGTATATATCCTCTCTGTGCTGCCTGCAAACCAGTCTGCATCCGCTGCATGTTTAATACACTAAATAAAAAAGATTCACAGCAGTCTGCAGTGCTGGGACAGTAATTTACTGGCGTTTGCAGAGTGTTGGTGAGTGATCACCTGTAGGTTGGTGCAGCAGAAATAATGGTGGATTCAAAGTGGTGCAGGTCATTTCGCAGAGCGAGAGAAACCTTGTTAAATCACACATCCTCTACACACACACTCTTATGGAAAAGGTTAATCTGACAACTGAGGTGACGACATTAAAGTCTGACAATTAAAAAAGCAACCAGTACTTTTCCTACAGTTAAAAGCTCCTTAATGAAATGTCAAAGAAGAGAAATAATAGAACTGTGTCACCCCCCCCCCTCTCCACTGCAACACATTTTTTATCACCTTATGATTTTAGTTTATTGTAACACATAAATCATCTCTGTATCATACTTGTGAACACCCACATGTTTGTTTTACCCATGAGCTGTGACCTCAATACTCTTAACAGTCTTTACCGAAGACCAAACCAAGGCTGTAAACAGATAAATATGAGACGTTGACCCTACAGAAATCCCCAGTTTAATTAATGCCAGGTCCCCTCTCTGTAATTTGAAGTCTCCTTTATTAGAAATTTTAAAAGCACTCTCCCCTGGGATCCCGGGAGTCGCAGGGAAATTGTGGCACAATATGTTTTTAATTTCCCAGGAGGTCCTGGCACAGCAACTATTTAACGACGGAGCGGCTTTGCTGAATGAAACTAAAAGGTATGCTTTTTTTTCTTCTTCGTCTTTTGTCATTATGACTGGCCCTAACATGATATATTCTGCCTGTTTGCATGGTCCACACTTGCTCTTCTTCAAAGCTGTGTATTACTTTCTTCTATTTGCCCTCCGCTGGGACACGCACTCAAGTGCTGCTGAATCAATGCCACAGCTTCTATCAAATGGAAATCACACGCTACTGTTTTTATCTCGGAGACGCTGCGTTCTGATAACTTCATTTGTAATTCTTTGACGTTTAATTATGAGATAAGCAGATTTTCACACAACTGACATTAAACACTGAAAGAAGGTGATTTTAGCTCAGGGTTTTAACATTATGAAAAGAATCAAATCACACAAATCTACAAGACTTATTTCCTCTGTTGTCCTTTATATAAATATAACAAAAACACGACTTGGGTTTGTTTTTCTTAAGTAGATCTTTGCAACCATTAGCTGGTTTGATGGTGGAGATAAGGAACTATTTGCATGCATTGAAAAAAAGAATGTGAACATTAGACTTGTTGGTTTTCATGCAGTTTAGACTGAGATGGAAGAATCTGATCATGCTGATGAACCAGATGTTACTTGATCATTTAGACCCGGTCCACACGAATGAAGTTATTTAGCAAAACAAACTTTTACTCTGCACTCTTTCACAGGCAAACAACGTTTTAAGTCTGTATGACTTTGACCTGAGCTCACTGAGCTTCTCAGATCGTTGATGGACACTTCATTGCCACCTGCTGGCCCAGCAGGCTTGTGGTCGTTTTGTGTTCTCATTTGGTCGGAAATATATTGTTAAACGACGGTCGTGTGGAGGGAATTTTTATTTTATTAATGGAGGGGAACCGTTCAAAAAGAAAGTCTGGCTTTAAAATAGGCTTTAGACTAATGCTTTACCATAAATATCAGTATCATCATGATTGGAAATCTAATAACAAATTAAAAACAAATCTAACTAGCATGATAGAACTCACAGGAACAGGTATTATGTTGCTGTTAGACCGTACAGCTCAGCCTTCGAGAGTGATCTTTAAGATTCTCTGTTATAAATATTATGTACCACACCGTGTTGTGGCTGTACGCCTCTGTCCTTCAAGGGTAAAAACCTGAGCTACTCCAGTTGCTTTTTTACAAGATGATGTTCAAACCCAACACAACGCCCAACGGGTTCGGAGAGTTTGTCACCTGTAGTTTGTCTTCCTTCGGGGACGTAGACCTTCAAGCCGTTAACATATAGAGCCGTCAAAGCAACATAAAAACAGAAAATTGCAACAGCCTTCAAATATTTTTTCAAGCTAAAAAAAAGGAAGTGACTGAAAAAAAGATTCAAGGTTAGTCAGATCGCTGACTTTCCAGTCAATTTGGTGCTCATGCAGTTGTCCTTCCCAGTGGCACCCTAGTTATTCTCATATCAGTAAGGCTCCACTTGTCAACAACAAAAGAGAAATAAAGTTACTTTGAGCCGTTGCTGACAACATTATCAACACAGCAAGTTATCTAAAAACCTAAAGAATTAACAATGGAAGAAAAAACATATATTAACCGTCTAGCTTCGTCTCTCTTTAAAGCAACACTAGGTAGTTTTTACACATGAAAATAACAGCTTCAAATTCATTTTTATGGTACACCCACTTATAATAGGGAGAATAGAACGTGTCATTGCCACAGGGCCGCCTGGAACCACACTTTGTATGACCTGCTTTACGGCAAACGTCGCACACAAACAACAAGCGCTGCAAGAGACAATTAGCTCGACATTCTCAGTGTGGACATCATGGCAGAGCCACAGAAGAAACCGCAGAGGACATCGTCGGGTGAAAGTCAGTAAGAGTAAGAATCCGAACAACATTGTTGGCCAGAGCTAAAAGAAGCCAAAAGATGCAGGACGGATTCTGACCTGGCCTTGTTGTTATTGGACAAGTAAGTCACATTTCTTGCTTGTTTGCTTTGCGTTGTGTTGTTCTGCTTGCTTGATGTAGAGCTGTGTTAGTGAAGTCATGAAGTTTATCATCAGTAGCCAGGTAAATCCATTTCGATAGAGGTTTAGCAAGTTAGTCAAACAATTCGATGTGATCCGATACACATCATGCTCGGACCGCAAATGTATTTGCGTCAGTAAATTACGCATCCCACCTGTAGGGGGAGACTCAGTATTGCGAATCTTGCATCGCTTTAATGAGACAAACCCAACGTGACTGTAGAGTAACCACAGCTATAATCAGGCTGTTCTCCACATCCAGTCTGTTCCTCCGATTCATTCAGATTTGATAGTAACTTCACACAAAAACCTAGATCCCCATGGGGGTTGGTTAAGGTCTGGAAACCGTGATAATGTCTTGTCTTTGTGTTTCATCTTTAGCGCAGAGTCTGAAGACACATCCATCATCTGTTCCCGCAGCCTGCTGCTCTCAGGCCCACTGAAAGGGTTCCTCCAGCAGTCCAGTTTAACAGATGTCCTGTCAATATCACTCAGATACGATTTAACGTTGAGCTCAGAGAGACACACGGTGTCACCACAGGAGCTCGGCCTATCTGAGGCTGTGGGTACGGCATGATATGAAAGAGCTCACATTTCCATCCTCACATCTCTCCCCCCACAGTCTGACCTTGCTTATAAAACTACAAACCTCATTCTTAACCAGGCAGAGATACATTGAGTTCGCTCAGTTTGGTTATCGCACCGACAACCTGCTGTGGGTCATCAACAGAGACTGTTGATAAAGACGGAGGACGTGTTTCCACTTCCTCCCGCTGTGCAGAGCTTTGGACCAAATATGTAGAATTTGAATGCTGATATCTTGTGCCCATGATGTCGTCTGGAGGCAGAGCCTGTGCAGTGATAAGAAGTACCTAAAATGACAGAAACCATCTTTGAGAAAAATGTATTTGATGTGTATTTTGACTTTTTACTTTGGCCCCTGTCCCATCTGCTAACGTGGAGGATGGATTATGTTCTATATTACAGCAAGCCACCAGGGGGTGATAAAGACACATGTCATCTATCTTTATATATCGTCGATGGTCATCCACTTTCGTAACGACATAAATCAAAACGTCATTTAAAACTTTATTGTATTACTCAACATTTGGGCTTTTCTGCTTGCACCGTGTGTTCAGGATTATCAGTGGCGGAGTTATAAATCAATTACAAGCCACTGGGCAACTGCCTGAAGTGTGTGAGCTGTGTTTTAATGCTGGGGTATTAATTCTATTAGGGACAAGCTGAAGATCGGCAGCTCATGATTTAGCTATGCGTGGGATTTTATTTCACCACATATGAATTTTTGTATTAACTTGTATTTTTTTCACCTTTCACAGTAGAATGTGCTGGTGTGAGCTGTGTTAGTCGCCCATGAAAAAGGTTTTCAGGCCATAGGGAACACTGGGATGAGGAGAGTAATTATTTAGCTTTGCTGGACATTGACCATGCCATCATGGCTATTTTTGCTCTAGTTCAGCATCTGTGCTGGTGTGACATACGGTACTGAGTCAACACACTGCAGAGTCGACACACCGTCAGGCCTCGTGGCTTCTGCTCCCCAGTGGGAGATTTTAAAAATGACAAAGCCCTGATGACTGCAAGAGTTACAGCACTGGTCACTAAGATGCCATTTCAGCCCATCATGTGATCTGAAGCTTTAAATGTTTTATCTGTGAACGTCCTCAGCACTTATGAGTTACTATACGTGGAGTTTTGCGTTTGTGGCTTTGATGTTCAGCTCTAATGAGAACACAGTATTACCCACCTGTTGGGAAGCAACACATTCAGCAAATCAGTAAAGCTGCTAAGCAGCTGTTTGAAGTGCCTTATTTGCCCATTCCCCTTGCTTTACATTTTAATGTGGAGAGATACTGTCTTCTAATGTGCTTGTAATATACTGCATGTCCCTCACGATGACACAAATCAATAGATATACTAATCCCGCTGTATCCAGTGGGGCATTCTCTTATCCTGCTGGATTTTCACACACCAACTTAAAAATCCGGTGAGTGGTCTTTAGGCCGAGTTTCTTATTCCTGTCAGACGTAAGAGGGATTATGTACAATACTTAAAGCTTCACCTACTTAGAGTTTAACTTTTTTCCACCAGGCAAAAAAGACCAAGTTAAAAAAGGACAGTTTTACATTTGCTGACTTAGTGGGAGGTAAAAAATAAACCCAAGAACAGGGGCGAGGCAAATACTGCCCCATCAAAGAGGCAGATAAAATGGCTTCTGGTTTTTCCAAACTCTGTGGTGGAGACAAAGGAAATGATTTAAATGTGAAACTAAATCGTCAACGGTCCACTTTAACAATAAATAAATAAAGAAGCTAGACTGGCACTTAGTAGAGCACATATCCACCTGGCGTCCACCCCTGATTGTGCATCTACCAAAATGTAATGGCTTCCCGGGCCCAGACCCAGGCCCCGCCCCTTCACCAAGTTTGGTAGAAATCAGTTTAGTAGTTTTTGCATAATCCTGCCAACAAATAACTGACAGACACATTAAATAAATGAGGAGTGGGCTGCAGTGGTGTTCCGCAGAGGGTGGACAGTGTTGTATTTTAACCATATAACTCCACTGTACGAACTGGTTTCAACATACTGCTGTGCACCAGCGGTGTTCATCCTCAAGCGCTCTCACCTGGGAAAGATGTGAGAAAAATATAATGTGCCATCCAATGTGTGGGCGAGTCCTCAAAATTCAAATTACAACTTCCCTCTGAGTTTGACACACTAATATTCCCATCACCGTGAGCCTGAGTTAATTTTCTTGTCCGAAAAAGCAAAAAAACGTGATCTACAATTTCCTACACTACAGGTAGTTTTCTCGGTCAAGCGCTGGCTCTGGGAGGAGGAGTGATTATGCTTGTAACAGAATATATTTGACTTAAATCCACTGCTGTGTTTGCTGCAGTGATCCTCTTACCAGAACTTATTCCACATTAAGGGCGTTTAGAGTTGACACATTCCTGCCTGATCCCTCCTTCTGTCAATCTACAACTCCAATGCTGCTGTTCGTAGCTATTTTGAGTATCGAAAGAGGACAAAATGAGGCACCCGACTGATGGTAAATTATTCCCCACAATCCTTGAACTGTGCATCAACGCTCAGATTTATGACTCTACTCACATCCAAGAGAGCTTGAGATCCGACAGTGTCCCAGAGTAAAGTGTTGGCGTGTAATTGAATTGAAAAGCACAAAGCCAGAGGTAGGTCACACTGGAAATTCCCAAAGCCTGCAGATTTGAAACCAAGTCACGACCCTGGTAGCCATAAGTGCCATCCAAGTCAAATCCCGGTTGCTTGCATGTGCCTCTCTCTGTCACACAGAAACCAGATTCCCCCATCAGTCGTGACGGTGGCCGACACGATCCGCGACAACTTTCCACATCAGTCTGGGGATTAGAGGCCTAAGGTTTACGCTGGCCTTGCCAGAATCCAGGAAAACGTTTTTTGATTCAGCAATTTAAACTAATTTCAAGGCTGGCTCTGCAGCAATTTTCTGGATCAATGGAATGTCATAGCTCACTTGGTCAGTAGCCTCTTATCGCAGGTACCTAAGGCAGAGGGATGCTATGCTAATTGGCTGATTTGGAGAGCCGAGCATCTACATTCGGTCCATCTTGGCCTGAGCAAAACATTCAATATGATTGATTATGGTTGTTTCCTGCCAAACAAAAGCCTAAAGGTGTGAAGACGGACTGTTCACTTGACGCATTGTGCTGTTTACAAAGAATAATTTCTTCAGTGAACTGCCAAGTACCTTTTATTTGAAACTGTTCATGCAAACGGGAGAAAATTCTAATTCAATCCAATTTGTCCTGGAAAATGCGCCCAGACAACTCAATCCTGCTCCCAGAGGCTAGATTAGAAAATGTATAAGAATACAAATAGCAAAAGAAACAAAACTAAGGTGTTTTAAATTGCAGTTTTTATATAATTGCAAAAAAAGCCTTGGGCAAAGATAGCTGAAATGTATTCACTCCTGATTGGATACCAGCTGAGGCGATGGTGGGTCAAACAATTTATGGAAATATACTGTATGTCATTTCATTTTACTGAAGTCGTAAAATATATATGTTTTTTTGATTGCTGTCCAATAACCCTGAAACCTGAGATCTGAGCTCGTATAGTCAGAATCGTGTGTTGGAACCTTGAACACTCGAGCACGAAATGAATAAATATCTGCAAATCACTTGCCGAGTGTTGCTTCAGGGTGGCACAGCTGAGGACATTATCTGTTGGAGTATTTATTGGTGCTTCTGCTTTCTCTTATTTTCTTGAACATGAATAACTCAAATGTTGCAACTGAATCGCCAAGTTATTAAATCTGGGAAGTGAAAAGAAAAGAAGAGGAAGACAAGGTTTACTTTTCTCCTTATTTCTGCAGACATGCTATTTCAAGTCACGACGTTAAGACAAGACCACAAGCATTTGTGGGGAAACAATTCAGCCCCTCCCCCCCCACCCCGACAGGGCCCGCTCCATTTTCTTATGTTTCATTTGCCAAGGACAGGGTAAAGCCACATAGGGTTAAAAAGCAATTTCCCACATCATGACAACTGTACAAATGTATGGTGGCAAATGTTGGAGGAGAAAAGGGGGAGGTGGGTGTAGATAAGGGGGTGAAAGACATCGTTGTGGCAGTGGTGGAGTAGAGAGGTTAATCCTGCTGTTTAATCTGTGGAGGTATGGGGGGGGGGCTTATCTCTGCCGCCTGCTGCCGTTGTGCTCTCCTTCAGCATCCAGCATCCCTGACTGTCTGACATCACTCAGCACTGGGTGGCGGTGGTGGCGGTGATGGGGCTTTGGGTGGTGGAGGTAAGGCGGACCAAAGGGAGAGAGGGAAGACGAGCTAACGGCAGCTACATTAAGTACCAATGCTACCCCCCTGGCAGGAGCGGCGCCCACACGGCGCCCACACACCCCAGACAACCTTCATTTCCATATTTGTTTCGGTGAAACTGCGGCGAGAGGAGACACCGGCGAAGATATGGTGCAGCTCATTGGCCTGCAAACTGACAAGACTGTTGGAGAACCAGCTGTCCAATACCCCGAGGCGGAAAAGAAACACGAAATATCCCACATGGGCATAAATCTTAGCAAGCGTGTAAAAAAACCAGAAACAAGCATATTCATATTCATCAAGAAACCACATCTCACTGCAGTTTAGTCCACGGCTCTAATTAGAAACAGTGCAATACGCACAAGGGCGGCTCGTACTCTGGGCCTACAGCAACCTCAACACAATCGTCATTAACAGCACAAAACAACTGACCTGCACTTACACACAGCTTTTGATGTCGACCTCCACTTGACCCCACCACCACCATTTAGGCTTCAGCCCAGTATTCAACAAACTCCCCTGCAGGGCTCCACATGAGAAACAGGAAAATGAAAATGCAGAGAGGTTTTTTACTGCAGTCACTGATTGGCATTATGATTATAACAATCAGCAGAAAGAGCGAGAAAACATCAAAAGGTCCATCTCCTTAAAATCACCAATTCATTAAACCATGTAAAATAAATTAATAAAGTCTTTCCTTTGTATGTGGTGCTTTTTTTTATTTGGGTTGGGTCTTATTTCCATTGTGTTAGCAGCTCAATTCCACGTATTTAAATTCCCTTCCCACAAATCCCACACACTCAGTAAATTATTATCCTTCCCAGACGACAAATTGAAATACGCCACATCAAATATACTGCAGCACAGACGGTCATTGTGTTTTGTCAAGCTGGGGGGGAAAGTTCCTGAAACTTTGACAATAGCGCGGCCAGAAACCATCGGAAATTAATAACTCATGGCTCGTTTTAGCAATTTTTTTAATTTACAGCATCTGTACCACTGCCAAATGTTAAGAGACTCTGTGGAGTTTGGATCAGCAGTTAGATGGGCCCTTTCTATTTTGCATATCGGTTTCTGACAGAACAAGAGGAAGAGTTACGAATGTTGGCAGGAGAGGTGGCGTGTTTTGGACTTTTGGACCTAATTAAAATGGGCCGATCCTTGTGCTTTTCAAAAACAGTATATTCATGCAGAAAATGGGCAACTCTTAGCTTTGATACTGAGGGAAACAAACAGACCAACTAAACAAATCCGCATCCCGCGCCTCGGGCAACAAAAACAATTACCAGAACATCCATTTATACATTCTGAGCCTCCTATTCTTTTAATGACTCTATTAATGATAACACTGAAATGACTGGCCAAGGCCCCGGCTCTATTGTCCATTGTGTTTATTCTTATGGAGCAAAATGAGAGAAAAGACAGTTTAGATGGAAACTGCCTGTTGTCTTTACAGAGCAGATCTGCAATAAAAACCGCAGCCATGCATCAGAATGTCTGAGATTCTGGACGGCCCAGTCAATACTGTGTTTACGACACAGACAACTTCATCCAAATGTCAGAATCAGGACAGCTACAGGATCAGAGTCGCTGAGACTCTTCATAAAAATGAGATTTGTAGATATGAAAATATGTCCACTGTCCTGAACCCCCCCGTCCCCCCCGTGGTTCTGTCTGTGTCCATTTTGAAACAAACAGATCTAGGAGGAGTAAACTTCAGGAGCTCTTTCCAATGCATCTACAAACTGAAAATTGGGCAAATGAGACTGTTCTCATCTTAAAATGTGACTGAAGTGTATTGATGTTCTGAGGAGCAATTTTTGCACCTGATGAAACAACAACAACAACAACAGAGGCATCAATATGTTCTTTAGACAGGAGACGGGAAGAGGTGGAAAGGGAAAAAGCAGACAGAGTCGTCTCCACTGCTTTTACCAGAGAACGGCAGCCAGGTTGTTCATTCTCTATAACTTTCGATATTTGCCCAAAGGTTTTACTGTGTGGATTTAGCTAAATTTAACAAAATCCGATTGCAATAAGGTCAGAGGAAATTTTTTTCATAATCTTGTTTTGAAAGGACGTAACAAATGATTCATATAATTCAATTTAAATGTACAATATGTAACGTCCTGCAGACGCTTGGCATCATGGGAGTTTTTGTCTTCACCACCATTGCTGAGGAGAATCGACCTGAGGCGAGCTTTGTGCGAAACATGTTGACACAGGACGTAGCATGTTAAAGATTTATTCACGTTATTACTTCTCACATTTATTCACATTATGTGATACAATACAAACAGTATTAGCTGACTAGCTAACTGGCTAAGTAGCTAGCAGTGTAACAGAAACATCTTGTTACCTTGACTAAAATTGTGGATTTGTCAGGATTTGAAAACGTTTGGATCTACACAAATGAACAAAATATAAAATATGGGTCCAATCATTTTGAGTCATTTTAATGATGAATCGTACTTGAGGTAAAGAAGAACCCATTCCTAGTCCTGATGTTGATAACAGTATTCAGCGGTTGTCTGAAGGAATGAATGCATGTTGTAGCAGTGGTGAGGTTTGTGGTCTACGACTCATTCCTCGTTTGCGTGTCCACAAATCAGCGCTGAAAACTGTTGCTTAATGATTTCGTCGTCCTTTTTTCAAGCATAAAGACAAATTTGTGTCCTCAAACGACGAATGCTGAATATGTTAAGTCGAGCCGACTGAATGTGAATTCACTATCGTTGGATTCTCACTTATGTGGGAAGTCCTGAACATACAAATTTATTTTACCTTACCTGAGAGCACTTAAGAGAGCACTAGACCAGACAAATTGGCAAAATGTGGGACTGTGTTTTAGTTTTTAATTGTGGCAAGACTGTATTTCTCCGTGTGTGGCGAGCCCCGGCTGGCAGTGTTAATGCACAGTTGATGGCTAATGACAGGTGTATTAAGTGATCATGAGACTTTAATGGCCACTTATCCCTGGCTGTCAAAAGCAGAGTCTAACAGAAAGCTGCTGGGAGCTGCAGCAGCAGCTGTCTGTCTGCCAAATGGGCAGCTTTGTGCTTTGACTTCATTCTCTTCAACCAACTGCACAACCTACACATTTAGCTTTATAGTGCATTTGTTCCATTGTTCACAGGGGCGCGGTGTAATTTTTCTATCAAAGCACTTTCAACAAGCCTGCCATTCTCGGTTTCTCCAGCCCGAAGACTACGGGGAACGATGTGCACATATTTATGCAGCGAAGCACGATGTCTATTAGTTTATCAGCGAGCTAATGAAATCCATTAATCCCTGTTATCTGATTCAGACCCTGCAACATGCTGATAAGAGCAGTTTTCAATAATTAGGAGTGACTGCTAATATAATCAGCCATCAGCGTATTTACAGTATACTCGGAGAAAAAAGGTTTTATCAGAGCAAAACAAAGAATTGTGACTGTATTGTATATATTAGTCCTCTTTTCATTCAGCATATTTCCAAATGGGAATTCAAAACCAACAGATTCTGATGCAGGCATGCCTTCAGGACACATTCATTTGAAAAATAAATGAGCATGATAAATGTGCATTGCACTGTAAATCACTGGTGTTACATAAAGGGAAAAAAAACTAGTGAAATGTTGTATTTTCGTGTTTTGGCTTGTCGAGAATGTTATTTGTTATAAAATCACGACGGCGGCGAGGAGACCGTTCACCTTTGAACTGCGCATCTATGACAAAAGCGGTAAAAACACATATTTTCTCTCTCTTTCTTTCCTTCGGCAAAGAACATTTTTCACTGCTGTTCTCATGGGGCAACCTTCTAAAGCACATCCAACACCCACCTAAGTTCGATTTAAGATCTGCACCTTGGCAAGTAACATCACACACTAACGTTTCACAGAATCCTGCCCTGATGCTTTGTCTTTTGTTCCCGCTGGTGTTATGTACCTGTGATTACTTCTGTGGCATCAGCTCTGTGTGAGCTCTCGGCCGGAGCCCTCTGACAAACATTACACAACAGCAGCGAGCGGCTTATCACTTCAGCCTGTATCAATTTATTCTTTGGATCAATGTATTCCTTTTCTCTTGGTTACTTCACACATCTCATCAAGGCACATTTGAAATGCCAGCGGTTTTATTGATTTCCATTAGTGTGGGTCACATCCCCTGGGAGAGGCCGTGGCTGTGCTGGTCAGGATATTTAAATGTTCGGATTGTTAAACACACTCCAGCACTGTAGGAAATCACGTCGTCCTTCGGTGCACTTCGGTGTCCCTTTCTTCAACTGAGCGGATGTATATTTAAAAAAATCGGACATGTTTGTTCTCTTCGGTGACATTCGTTCACCCTTTTCCCTTCTACCTGACGACCTGAGGAGCAGCGCTGCAGTGGTGCTCCTGCTGCCAGTGCAAAAACCTATAACGGCCATTTGGAAAAGCCCAAGACGATCGGATCGTTCCCCGTAGGATAGCGGAGGGAACGAGAGAGCGAGGCATCTTCTGAACACGATGAGCACTAAGAGCCATTCGGTGGTCCAGGGGATATACTTGAATGTCATGTTGGATCACATCACAGTTACTGGGAATAAGGTCAACATCAAAAAGCGAGGACGACTTCAGTGGCTACAAGGACGAATCTGAGTTAAGACGGGGGAATATTAGATGACCCCAGCTGCCTCCAGAGTAAAGACAGTTTTACTCAGGAAATGTTTCTGCTTCTGCAAGTCACCATTTGCACCTCGAGTGACTTCATTCCTGCTTAATCTCAGATATAATAAAAAAATGTCTTTCCTTGTTCATTTATCATTGTCTGAGTTGCTGTTTTTGACTTTTCCCGCCTGTGATGGTCTTTCCAGCCCTGATTCGTTTCACACGTGTCCTGCTGCCTTTCCCTCACTAGAGTGTTTCACACCCTGCCCACACTACTACTGCAGATCATTTGCAAAACAAACATTTCCTCTGTATTAGAGCCTCTCGTTCACAAACGAGGCACTAACATGTAGATATAATACATGGATATGAATCAAATAATTGTAATGTTTTGGGGTTATTCACCACATTGCATTAATTCTCTGTAATAATAATACTAAAGTATTGGTAATCAATGGTAATAATAAAAAATGTAATTTAACTTTCAAAGGTTGAAATAAATATATAATTTGAAATAAGGACCTTACTTTGGGGATTGTGTTAAAAATTGGGCCGTCTGATAATTGTATTAATTAAATGTCAATACCTACATGTAGAATTCATTAGGCCTGTAAGTCCTTAAATAATTTACAAAAGAACAATATACGTAAATAAAACATACAGCAAGTTTCTATCTCTGTTTTTGTACCTGATGTCTTTCACTCATGAGTTGAATCAGTGATATTAATGTACATCAGTTACTAATTTTGTGTAGTATAGTGCAGTATTCAGTTTCAGTGTATGTACTGAAATACGGTCTCTCATTCATAAACATGAACTATAAAACGACATAGACACTTCTGTAGTTTTATCCTTTATCCAGCTCCACCGCTCCTGTCATGAGCAGCAACATGAAAGACTTTCATAAAGTAGCTAAATCAGCACCAGATCTCAGCAGGGAGCTCCTGTGTCACCTGGTTTGTTCTCCTGACCGCCTGTGTGATGATCAGGCCTCTGAGCTGCAGAGATCAAGGACAGATCCATACGTGCCTCACCTAGCAAGTGCATTACTAAGGATGCTTTTGTCAGCAACATGTGAGCGCCTTCACCAAATGTCAGCTAACAAGGCTAAATGAGGAAGAAGTGCACACAGAAGCGCACGCACGCCCAAGCTCATTAAGACGTACCGTGATCCTGCCGGCCTCCAGCTGTATCACTAGGTGGTTGTAAAATAAAATTTAGCCCGGGAGAAAGTCAATGAAGTGATGATGGAAATGAGCCCCCCTGATGCAGCTGATTGATTTTTTTCCGTGAAAAATGGCGAGTGCGGAAGGAGTACTTGTAGGCACTACACAAATCGCAGAGGGTATGGGGAATCGTTTTTACTTGGTATTCTCACAGAAGCTGAATTTATCTCAGGGAGGCAGGGAAAACACTGTACGCCTTGAGATGAGCTGCAGTGTTGACCTTGACGGGGAAAATCTGAGCCAATCAAAGATTACAAAACTCACTCTGGACTTTAGCATTTGAGAAAGAAAAAGTATAAAGAAATATCACAGACATGTAGTTAAGGGAAAAGGATCCACAGAGCTCATTGTGCTTCAGCTGCTATTCAGAGATATCTAGACACCAAGGTGACACTGATACGACTGCCTATGTGAGTAAGGGTTAACAGAAGTTAACAGCATGAAAACCACATAGAGAGGATTTCTGTGGTAAACCAGAACTACCAAACCTTTAGCCAGAAACGAGGTGAAAAGGATCGTTTCTTACATCTTTACATGTTTCTCAGTTTTAATAAATCAAACTTCAGAGGGAAAAGAGACTGGACCACGTTCATTGATCTCCAGCCTTTGCTTTGAAAACAGTCTGGAGCTTTGACGTCTTAATTATAGTGTTAAAATGTACAAAATAAGGGAGGTTTTAATTTTAAACTACTTCTGTATTTGTCTTGCGAACACAAGGGCCTTAAGGGCTGCATTGTGTATTGTTGCTCTCTCTGATCTCTGTAGTACAGACAGTTGACAGAAAAAAGATAAGAAAAAACATAGAAAAGCTGATTATACATCAAGATCCATGAATTATTCTGAGAAATCAAGAAAATGTAAAAAAAGAAAAGCAGCCCTTTCTCCCAATGTTAAAAACTGTGGAAAAAAATTACTTGATCCGTCCTCTCATCCGAATCCTCACCAAATTTTAAATGGTTATTCCCTAACAGATACCACATCTGTCCACCAGGTTTCATTGTAATCCATCCATTAGTTTTTGCATAATCCTGATTGCAGGATAACAGACACAATGATGTGTTTGATGTTTGTTGGTCAACTGGATTAAGCAAAAACTGCTCAATTGATTTCCATGACATTTCGTGGAGGGGAAAAGGGAACAACCCATAAAACTTTGGTGTGGCTCTGGATCAGGGGGCGACTTTCTTGTTCACCTTCTTTGTGAGATAGGGACCTTTCAACTTTTTACCTGATTTCTCAGGGAACAATTCATAGATGTAGAAAATATGGCATATTTAGGAGACTGATATTTATGATCTGAATAAAAATCTGGATCTACTGAATTATAAAGGGGTTTCATAAGGGGACTGTTGGACCTTGGCGGAGGGATGTAGCATTCGAGTTGTCAGTGTAAACACACTTGTGCACTCAAAATAGTGAGCGCAAGTAAGGTAGAAAACTAAATAAGACATAACCTACTGTCAGACGTGGGACAGAGTCTAGATTGCTGCTGGTGTGTGGGCTTACACAGAAAACAACAGGTGCCGAGAACATCTCAATAACTACTTGCCAAACTGACATGAATTGCTGCATGATGTTCATTCTCTAAACTATTCCTAAATATCTCTCCTGATAATGATCATGTGCCGGGAACCACCATTTCAACCACCACCACTCAACAGGCTGTGAAATCACCAGCGTGTCACTCCCTCCATCCGAGCCCATTTGAACTTGCCCACTTCCTCTGCATCCTTAAGTACTCGCTGCGAGCTGTCAGTCAGCGACGTGACTGTAAATATGGAGCGAAGAGATTAAATGTAAAAACAGAGAGAAAGCATCTCTAATAGGCGCATCAATGAGCATCTTTTCCAGCTGTCTTTTTCACTCGAGCGAGAGGGTGAGGGTGAGCAGCGGCGAGGGAGGGGGGGCTGAACAGATGAACCCCTGGCTTTTTGCTGTGTTTTACAGGACTACAGCCCGGCCAGGATTGTTCTCTGCTTCCCAGAAGACACTGGTCAGCTGGCTAATGTTAATTAGAGCCTGTCAGCAGAACAGCCTTTTTAAAAAAGAGGGTCAGAGAAAGGGTCAGTGTGCTTTATTATAATTATTTTACATCTATAAACCGAAGCCAGATTTTTCTCTGAGAAACCTGACACCAACACGATCTCATAATCTTTATTTTTTCCAGTGTGGTATTAGCCTGGCTACATAATGGAGGAGGGAGTTTTAAGCACACACACGTCTGTATCTGGGATTCATTATCTAAAACTGAAGTGTCTGAAAAAGCAATTTACCGTACTTGACGGACTGTTGACTCATACAACCTTTGTGATGGATGGATTTTTTTTTAAATATTAGCTGTGGACTGGGGAAATTCATCTTTTATTATTTCACTGATGGAAACTATTATTTATTGTTGTATGACGCTGTGCCGTGAGAAAAACAACAGCATTTGTCATTTGTTCAAAAGACACAGATAGGACCTATGTTTAGTTGACAAGGATCTGCAGTATGAGATATGACGCTTGAGAGAAGCGGGAAGTATCGTGACAGAGAAGAAAACAAATTGTCGTCAGGCTGAGGTGGCTCCAAACCCATCACCAGACAAGGACAGTGATAATTGGATGATTCTGTGATGGTACTTTTTATGTCCAATGCCAAAATGTTCCAAACTATAATTAAGATTGTGGGTTAAGTAGGGGGAGACTAAGATCAGGTCAGTTAAACACTTGGTTAGGTTAGGTGCTGGACTCTTTCTTGTCAGGGAACAGTGACTTTTTGCCATTTCTGTGAGGTTGCTAAGCAACAAGCGGAGACTTTAGGCAAGAAAACAAATCTTTAGCAAATATCAAACAAGTCCTTTAAGGAAATATCATGAGGGTTGGCTAATAAAACTACAAAACAAGAAAGGGGAAACAAACAGTGTCAAGCTTTTATTGATGCAATTCTTTTCTATCCCATTATAATCCAATGTTCTGTGCCAGTGCAGGAATTAGTGTGTCCTATATGTGGCCTGGCAGGAAGTGAGTTTGTCTTGTTTGGTTTTCACACAGGAGCCTGGAGTTTGTGTCCCCTCACAGAACTGCAGTTAATGTTTACTTTTTTATGAACCATAAAAAACCCACAATCCACAGGTTTCTTCATATAAAAAAAAGCTCATATGTCTTATTTTGGAGGTTCGATGAACAACAGGACTCGAAGACTTGTATTGAGCTGGTGATTTAAATCTTTAAAGGCTATTTTACATCACTTCATTAAATCCAATGGTTTCTTTAATTGTTTGTGATTATTTCTTGTCTTCATTTTATAGAATAATGTGTTAAATATGTCATTAATCAACAAATATAGAAAAGACAAGAGTTGCATAACATCAGAGGAATGCAGAGAAGACGAGTGGGATTCAGCCTTGTCTCATAGATGTCTCGGTTGTCTCCTGAGCCGATGGCGACATCATTCAGAGACTGTTAACCCACAATGCATCAGGTGACACCTGCCCGTCCTGCGCTGACCTTCCCATTTTGTCCTCGACCCGCTCCTGTCTATCCTCCCTGGCAGTGTCAGACGGAAATCTCCCAGGGCCAAACTGTGCCACGTCTGTTCACTGCTTCCACCCTGTCAACCAGCAAACGTCTTCAGATTGGATTGCCTGACCCAACCCCCCCCCCCCCTCATCGCCCCCCACCCCCCAGGCTAAATAGATTGCTGCCCCCCCCACCACAGACAGGTGAAGACAGGTAGAAACGTGCGTGTGTCTCTGCTGGACATTCATCACACCTGCTTCCCCCCTCTCGTATCTGCTAAACAATGTAGCAGAGATAATACAACATTAGAGTCCTCACCTTCATCATGCTGACATTTGTTACGCCTCGGCAGAGCCGCTGTTTGATCCAGCGCATGTTTCAACATCACATCTTTAATCTCTGTAAACAAGTCAAAGGCCAGCCTGGCTTAGAAGGCAGAAGATGAAGAAACATTATTCAGTCTGAAGCACGCAGCACACTGGGTGAACCCTGGCCGAGATTAGGGTGTGTAGTAATGTCACCAGGAGTCAGGGCAGTCACGTCCTGGGTGTGTGTGCGTGTGCACATGATTGTGGCTGGAGCAGGTGTTTTCTCTGTGACATTCAAGCACACGAGTCCTTGTTCAGATTCCTGGGTGCGTTCCTCGGGCCGGGCTGTATATCATGGAGCAGACTGTGACGTTTGAAATTGACATTTTTAATCTGCAGTGCCTCTCCCCATGATGTGATCTACTGTACTGTTGACATGGTCTGAGAGGAGCAGACATTAATCTAACAAACACATCGATATTAAAAACATTTAAAAAAAAAACAACAATGTTTTTTCAAGTTTGCAAGAGCAATACTAAATTCCCTACCTGTGGGACAAAATGATGGCAGGTAATTACATCTCAGATGTAACATAATGCTTAAAAGAATTTAGGATTTGTATGCAAAAGAATTCAGTCATATTTACACAAAAGAAGCTTTAATGGTTACATCTCTTGAGACTTAAACTAAAAGGTTTAATTAGGCAAAGAAAGAAAAGAAAACACTCTTCACTGTTGGAAGAAGAATGGATGGATTGTACATTCTGCTGTTCTCCATCTCTAATGTCTGTTGCCAGAAACAGTGAACATTTGTCTATGATGACTAATGACTGAGACGTTGATAGCAGGCATCGTAACGACCTGTGATGCATGTGGACCGTTATGCTGTGTTATTATATTTGTGCTTCTGGCAATTTGATTAGTTATGCTGTGCATTTGAAAATTATTTGACATGATGTGATGCTGATTGAAATCAGTACGGTCAGTACGGAGATCAATCACAAAGCCAAAAGGTCCAGGATGAGCTGCTTCATTGGCGGATCAATTTCAAACTGTGTTTAATTGATCCAGTTTGGTAACACTGTCAGGAGAGTGCACATGAGGTCAAATTAAATAAATAAATAAGATACATAAAATCACAAGGATCCTGAAAATGAAATCCTGCGGCTCCACCAGATCAGTCTAAGCCCTGCAGAGACTCGACAGTGCACAGGTGACATATCTGCCCGAAAGCACTCCGCAGTTTTTCACTGACCACAGATAGAGTGCTACGTTTCTCATTGAGTAGGAAGGTTAGATGAGAACATCAGTCAAGACACCGTTTCTATTTGAGACTGTCAGTTAGCACCAAGTAAATATCTGGCTTGCACTAGTTCCACCGTTAAAATGTACAGCAGCTGCAGTGCAAAGAGGATCCGAGCACATTTTAAACATGTAAGTATTTTTAAAAGATTGATAGTGAAAATGAAAGTTCATTTGGGAGGTGGGTCCATAACTGTGTGGTCGATTGAAACATGTTGACACATTTTGGTGCTGAACTCCGTTTGACTTAAGAAGTACTAGAGTTACTTATGAGGCTGTTATTCTGAAGCTTTCCTGCATATTGATACAGTTGCAATTTGAAAACATTAAATAGAAATTAAAATTAAAACTATGTCAGGATAGACACCTGTATTTTCTAAAATACATAAAGGGTTTCACTTATAGAATTAATATAAAAACAATAACATTATTTAAAACATGTAGCAATCTGTCATAACATCTCTTTTAAACCAGTCTGTCCACGTGTAAATGGCAACTGGGAATCAATTTGGTTTTAATTTCAGTTGTATGGCTTTTCTGTTTGCATTTACTGCTCTGTTACATCATAATAATAAAGAAATAATCATGTGTCATGACTGGAAAGAAAATACTAATCAATATATATTATTTGCTATAATTTCTAAATAGATCAAATAAGTAAAAAACGTCTGGAAACCAAAGGTTACTACCCTGAGAACATGAACGTCAAGCCGGAGCAAGACAGTTTTATGCTTTGTTAGTAAAGGTCAGGCCGGCACATTGATGATGTGCCTATTATCTCTCTCAGTGGCAATCTGTTTAAAATTACCTCATTATGTTGATGACCAAATCAAGTGCACCCCTGGGCCCCATGCACTCCTCCTTAGATACTGCTTATGCCGAGTCACGGGCTACCAGTGCCTTCATGTTAGACCTGATGAGAGCTGCAGGGCTTCTCATACTACATGTATGCCAGCTAAGCCATGAAATGTTATTAATTAAGTTAAAGCCCTCCCTGTCAGGCTGCCTGATCTCATTAGGATCACACACAGGTGATGCTTCAGCCTCCTTCACCCATTCCGAGCATGGTGAGTGCACTCGGTGTGCACTGACCTGATAAACAGAGTTTTCCTAAAACATCACCATGTTAGAGATGGAGAAAAATGATTCAGTTACAAATTGCTATGTCATTTTCAGCAACTTCTCTCTTGACAAAATGGCTGTATGATCTATACTTTTGTCTGAATATTTGAGCCGTTGAATTATTGTTTTTATTCTGTTTAAATCAGGGCAAAAAACACTGAGTGCAGGGCTGAGACAACAAGACAACAACAAGTGTAGGCTCGACGAGAAGCGAAAACACACATGAAAGAAGGTAATGATATGCCAGAGAAACACGACCGCGAGCAACAGCTGAAAGCATCCGAGTTCAAACACAACTTTGGTTTCTCACAGTTTAAAAGACGAAACCTTGATGACAAACCGTTTGTGAAGTCAATGTTTTTTTGTAGGTTGTGTTTACAGAAAAAGTGGAAGGGAATTGGTCTCAAACTTTTGGACGCATACGCTTATAAGTTGTGCTGCGGATTTAAGTGTGGAGAGTCTCATTTAGGATTCATTACAAGTCATTTCTGTGGGGTTATTCAGAAACGTATGAACTGCACACTGGAAGTGGATGATCTTGATTAGCTGTGTTTAGTATTCCCATCACCATTGTGTTTTATGATGAGGTGCATCCCATACACTGAATATAAAGATGGACGCCATCCGTGTGAATCTTGGTGTAACCTGTTTCAATGATGATGTTTGCTAATTAGCGCAAAAGCACAGGCTAATGGGAATATCATTATCACCAATAATTCAATACTTCACCACTTCATCATCAATAAATTTGAAGGTCTTTGAAGGTAAATACTGGAGAATTACCAGCTGCATTACGGTTCATCTTATGGGGACCTTGAATGTCTGTATTCAATTTCAATGCCGTCTAATAGTTCTTGAGATAATTCAGTCTGAACTACGAAGTGTATTTAAAGATGGACGACATGTCTCAACATCCTCCCACTGTCCACATATGAAGCCAAAATATCCCTGATATGAACGCTGCTATTTTGTGCATTAGGAGTCAGAGTTGGAGGAAAGTATCTTGGGGATGGAGCCGTGGTAGCAAGGCCCCACCGATCCACACGCTTGACCAATAATGCGTCAGTTTCAGCCGTCAATCATGACGTTCACCAGAAAAATAGCACTTGAAAATACACAAGTGTGATAAGAACTACCTCACATGACAGAAACCATCTTTGAGAAAAAATGTACTCGCTCTATACATTATACAGTTTTTATTTTGTCCAATCCACTAACATGGATGAGATGAACAGCAGGTGGCGATCGAGACGCCTTGGCTTCAATTTTAAGGATCTGTCATGTCGTCCATCTTTATATACAGTCTATGCTGCATCCCGACACATTCAGACTTTAAGGCTGTAGAAGAGGAGACAACCAGTTACTTCACCAGAGAACAGAACTGTGATTATTTAGAATATGACTGTATAAGCAGCACTTCACATCCCGACTTCTTTCCAGTAATCTATGTGAAGAGATTCTTGTTTAGCCTGAAGAAAAACTCACATCAAAACGACATCAAAAGCTTTCAAGAGGTATTGAATTAGTATTTTCAACACTTAAAGTAGCGTCATTGTTTTTTTTTCCACTATTCATTTCACTCAATTTCCTCAGTGTTTTGTTTGCAAAGAACTGCACCCGAGCGAACGCTTTCATGCAGAACATGTAAGTGGCCACCCAAGTTCTTATTGATTGGGCTATAGCACCACACTGAAAGGCCGACACTTACAGTCCTTTGACAGAAATCAAAAGCAGTCAAACCTTGACTCTTAAACCACTGGGATCTGTATTATTAAACAGCCCTTTCTGATGGGGCCACTGTATGGCCGGTACTGTTGGACAAACATAAAAAGTCAAATAAAAGAACCATTCGACAGTGGGTCTATATATGTACCGGGGAATATTTCAATACAATTTTTTAAAACGGGTCCCACAAACATGAGCAGAGCAGGACACGAACAACAGCGGCTGTACTAAATGGAAAAGCGTCTGTTGAGAACCACCCAGATAATTCTGACCATCATTAACCTCTGGCTGACCCTAATTCAGCTTCACAATCCCCCGGATTCGGAGGATTAATGCTACATTTAAATAATTAGGGTCAGCAATGGACAAACACCACATATATAAAACCCGAGCTGACTCGCGACCACTATTGAATTTAATAAGACGACGCAGCCACAATGAGCTGTTATCCTATATGGAACTGGTGAATAAAAAATGTGGTGGCAAATAACATGCTGATTAGCCGGTTTTATGCAGCCAGCATCATTACGCTTTATCACAGCCCACATGCACCGAATGCTATTAATTTACGTGAGTGGTTAGTTAGCGTTGTAAGAATAAATAAATAAATCTGCATGCAGTAATTCTCCTTTATCAGGAAGCTTAACCGGGAAACTCAAGTAAAAGCCTCTGTTATTGCAACGTGTAAGAACAGGTTATAGGTATGAACATCAAATTGCAGGATGTACGACTGAGTTTTCCTATAGTTTATTGATCCATGGACGATTCCACCAATCAGCTATTTAAGAAAAGGTAAATGATAAAAAAAATGTGAGATTATATACCTTAAAATACTGTAATATTATATATAATCAGTCTCATAATTTTTGTATTTTCTGGTATTGACTAATCCAACATTGGTGGTGTATGAAAAGATATAACGACTTACTGTTAAGAGGTGTGTTGAGTGGCTCCGGCTCTGTGGCTCTGGTCTTGCTCAGGAAAGGCTTTTGTTGAGGTTGTGTGTTTTTTAAGGAATCAGAACAGATTGTTTCATAAAAGTGCTCAGTTTAATAATTTATCAAATGTGAATGGTGTCGCTCGCACTTAAAAAAAACCTGTCTCTTGACTCTGCTGCAGTTTTCTTCAGCTCTAGTTTTAAATGGTAAATGGTCTTTATTTATATAACGCTTTTCTAGTCTTGACGACCATTCAAAGCCATTAACATGACAAGTTTTTGCCATTCACCCATTCATATATTACATCTATGTATGTGTATATATGTTTTATTTGACCTCTATAAATTGTTTATTTGGCCTCTCAATCCACCCCATCTTTGTTGCTTTTTATCTTTGTAACATTATCGTTCTACAGTTCATTGGAGTAATTACATCTTGCATCTAAAAATCAGCTGTCATTATTTGGCTCTAAGTGGACGGCTAATTTGGCTTTTCACAGTTAAGGGATTAAATCCGCCGCCTGGATTCCTAGCCCCCCAAAAAAATGATCTGCTTCCTGGCTTTGTCTCCATAGCTGCTGCCCAAGCAAAACATATTTCAGCTATAATTTCCCAATAAACATCACCGGTAGACATTCCCTCCATTGACTTAATGTCCTTAATGTCACTGCCAGGCTGTCATCTCCAGTCCCGATCAATCACATTCAAAACTCCACCTGGTCTGGCGGCAACAGAAAGGTAGACTGCTCCTTTTCCTGCTGATCCACTCGCTACTCTTGAAATTAAAATATAGGAAGAATAAAATATGTTACTTTAAAATGCAACGTTTTTAAACACAGAACTATAGAGAAATAGTTTTCTTTGCATCTCTTGCACCTACAAACAACTGGGCTGATGTTATTCACAGTCCTGCCAATGGTTTCTTGCTTTTTCAAAGAAAGTGGTGGAGATAAAAAATCCAGGAATGTTTCCATAATGGCAAAAAAGAAGAGGATTGCTATCATGCAAGAATGGATGTTAACAACAAACATGACTATTAACAATTATTAAGGGTGTTGCAGCATAGCGATATTAAAATAACCTTAATATTATTTATTTTTTATTATTGCTACAGTTTAACTACAGTTAAAATACATAATCATATGCTATTGTGTAAATAGTCAAATTTCCATTTCTTTGAGGTATAAGAGATGATAATATTTTCTCCTGTATGTGCTCAGCAGACTCTCTCTCCCTCTTAGAAACTTTCTCCTCTTTGAAAAATCTGTTTATTTCTCTCTCCCTATTGTTGATTGTCCATTCACTTGGTATTAGGGCTGGAGGTTTTTTTTCACAACCATGAAAACGAAAAGTAAGCACACTGTCAGCTGCCTCAGCAGGGGCACCTACCTGTGTGTCTGTGTGTGCTAGCTTGATACGTGCATTGTTGTCTTGAATGTGAGTTATAAGCAGGAGATATGGATGTGAAACTATAGTGGGTCAAATTCATTTTGATATTGATTTGACACAACAACGATGCATTGATTGGAAAACATGGCAAATGTGTTGACACTGGTGTGTGCAGGTTAGTGTTTTGAGCATATTTCACTTAGAAATTTGAAAAAACACAGAAAAGGACTACGTTAAAGATGAAATTGACTGATGGAGTAATTATGATTTATTATTATTATAATAAAATTCTTTTAACATCAATAATCGTGTCATAAAAATTTTAAAAATGAATGAAAATGTAAGACAGATTTAGCTGACAAATAATCTTAAACCCCATTTTTGAATTTATGCACCTGGCAAATGTCCATGCATTTGGCAGATAGTGTCAGACCCAAAGCTTACAGTAATTCTGTGAAGGCTGAATATAAAACCCCCCCTTTGCATAACAAGGCGTTATTTACACCTTCATCAACCTACTGGCGTTCCTTGCACTGAATCTCATTTAGCACCTGCTGTTGGTATTTTGAATCAGTGGGACGTGCAGCATTAAATGCTATTGAGTCGCTGCTAATCTGCATCACACAACAGGAGATGCTCGCCTCGAGTCTCCGCCACACCTTGCGACTCAAAGTCAAAGCAAAGTTACTAAGTTAGGTTTCCTTTTAAAAGACAGCGCTGCACCTTCCGGCCGACTACAAGGGTGAGAATTACCGTATCACAAGAGACGACGCTTCAAACAGCTAATTGATCTGTGCATCGGAAAATATAATCTGAAAATCTGACAAATACTTTTCCGCTCCTTTAGAAGTGCTAATTAGGAATATCGATCCCATATAATAATGTTTAAGAACAGGGAGCCTGTCTCTCACCATGTAATCTACTGTGAGACGCGGTGTGCCAGCTCACCACTTTTGTGAAGGGCAGTGCTCCCTGAAAGCTTTGATGGTATAACATTGGTTTTGTTTGAGCTTGAGCGCGCGCGTGCGTGCGCGTGCGTGCGTGTGTGGATGATTAGGGGAAGCGTAAGGGCTTGGTAAACATTTCTCCTCTCGTCTGTTTTCCCTCTCTCCGTCCTCCTCTGTTTGGTCACAGCCAACATCTTTCCGACTATTTGAGGTTAAAATCAGTGTTGCCTTCAGCCTGTAATGGCCGAGTGAGTGACAGGTCAGTGACAGGAAACAAATGTGAGCCTTCATCACACCGGGCATCCACATAAACACTCGGCAACCCCAGGGCCACGCTCTGAATTGCTAATTCGTTTGTGATGAGGACGACGGAGAATGGGTTTTGAGGGGGGGAAACCGTGGGTGTCACAGAGTCTACCCTGGCTCCCATTTACAAAGTCATCAATTCAGTGTGTTTTTCACTTCCCCCACCGCTGCCAGACAGTTTTCGGTTTTCAGCAACATTGATCAGCCTCCGAGCTGCCGGTACCGGGGGTATTAGAGGGAAAATGATCAGCTGGGCCTGGACAAATGGAACACCACTGGGAGGCTTTGATTGACTTCCCTTGGGGAGGACACTGTCTTGGATCTACTTCGAGGTCTCTGTTGATGTACTGCATGTACTCCTTGATGCAGTTGAGAGGACAGCAGGTACTGTATGTGTGTATGTATGTAATGTTGAAGAAGAGGACTAACCAAAGGCCAACACAGGAGAAGGTGGGATGCCTGACCCACTCTGTGTGGGATGTAAACTACAGTACTTGTTTTCTATTCTGGGTAGAGTGGAAGGCTTTGTGCTCCACTTTCGAGTTGAGAGATCCAACGTGTAAAGTAAAAGCGTTGCAGGAAAGAAGAGAAAAAGTGTTGAGATAGAAGTTTGTCCAAGGTAAAGAGATGACTAACACCATATGAGGAATGCTTACTATCGATAATCAATATGGCACAGTATAGTCAAACTGATGCAACGTAGCTTTTCTTTTGGCCTTTTCTTTTTTTTTTTACGTTCTATGAGGCAGGAGTTTCAAACTGTGAAGCGTTGCAGGGCACAGGAAAAGGAAAGTGGCACGGTGGCGTGGAGGAGGAAACATGAAGATATTAAGTGAGGGGAAAAGGAAGTTAGTTGTTGTTTAGTGCATTGGTTTGACTTGCTTATCAACACAGTCAGCAGCTGGAACTGCAGCAGTGGCTGAAACACACAACTCAAGGCTCAGGGAAACCCTCAGTACCCTGATTGCTGCAATTTTCCTCAAATCTGGAGACACATTTATACTTTTATTGTGACTTTATGACATATGAAATCCAATGTGAGTAAATATTAATATATATATGCTTAAGAAATCTTCAAATTTCTGGAAACTCATCACACAAGTTTGGATAAGTATTAAATCCAGTGAATGTTATCTGTCCACTCTGGCCCCGGCTCTACGCATGAGAAATCAGTATAGTTCTTAACGAAAGCACAGAACCTCGACTCAACTCAATTAACATAAGGAGAGTTATAGCGTTTCTAATTCCAATAATCTGCTACCATCTCTTAAAAATAACTGCTCCCTCGTGCTCCTTTCTATCTTTGACAGACAAAGCCACTTTGAGGAAAAGCCACGTGACTCACGTACAGGCCAGGAATCTAAGCATCAATGCAAAACAGTGTGGATAACCCTAAAGTTAACCTTTCCCTTTATGATCACAAGTCCTTTTAGCCAAGCTGTACTTAGGATGCAAGTATATATTTTATAATTTCATAGAATATATATATAAATGTTCTAATGTTCTGTACAACACTATTTATCGTTTTAAATATCCTTTTCAAGGAAAAGTCCCGTTCAGAGGGTCTTCATCACCGCATGTCAGAGGAGCTTCAGGTTTTGTGTATTTTCTTTAGTGAAGGTTTGAAATATGCCTGAAGCTGTTCTGTTCATTGAATGGCTCTACAGGAGCAATAGAGAAAACATTACATAAAAGCCTCTGTTCATAGCAAACAGTTGACAATTGAACTCTGGGAGATGAGCTGCAAAATAAACACTACAGTACAACACGCACTTACTAACAGAGACACTTTGAACTGGTGATCTTCTTTTCATTTATTCTTCTTTTAGTTTTTAATAATATCTTCTAACCATGTGTGTGTGTATCATCAAGTACGACTTTATTTTCCGTGTGTGTTTAAAATCGCTGCAGTGAACGTGACTGTACCATCAGGCGCACAGAGCGCACTGGAATTTCCTGTCCCAAGATGATGATGACCCTGAGCTGATATAGATTCTATAGATCTGTGATCTTATATCTTTGTGCTGATCTGAGTCCAGTATTACACAGATCCACCCGACGGAGGCCGACAGGTATGTGTGTGGTATGATTAACACTGTATATGTATAATATTTACTTTTCTATGTAGAGCCTCTTTTAATCATTTTGAAAACATAATTCTGTTAAATGTTATAGATAGGGGATATCACAGCTGTCTCTGAATTTAAAAAATCCTTTACTTTTAGATTATTAAAATCCGTACAGGCGATACAAGAAGTTCCCTCACATTCTGACAGTGTGAAGCTATAATCTTTTTGCCACCACCTTTGAATTAGATTTGATTTAGTTCCAGGCACCGTACCTTCTATCGTACTCACTCTCTCTCACTGTATTAACAGGAGCAGCAGCAGTGTACCAGTGTATTTTCTTTAATAATGACATCACTGCTGTGGCCCCCAGACAGTCGGTCTTTCTTCACCTCCACCTCACTAACAAGCTCCTCCATGTAGGTGTCAGAAAGTTGCGCTCCTTCTTTTCATCGCTTGATGCCGTGACTCACCATAGAAACCCATTGGTCAGCAGGATCATTTAATATTCATGAGGTGATTTGCATTGACCATTTCTGGTTGAATGTGGGCGTGTAGAAGGCGGAATATGAGGCAGATCCATGGACGCACGTTTCCAGGTGGACTGTGATTTATAAAGTGAACATTGCCTTCAGGGTTGCGTGCTTTTAGTATTTTAAACTTTTAGTATGAATCCTACGCACTGTTTTATAAATGAGTCCATCAGTCAGCTGTGTTGGTTCATGTTCCTGTTCGACCCAACACGGCCTCGGATAACGCTTGTAAAATCCAAATGCAGTGAGGCAGGCAGGGTCTCTGCTCTTTGTTGTAGCAAGGTAAGAGTTGATGGAACCCGATGACAGCTTTTGTCCAAATAAACTAAATAATTTCTTTGAAGATAATTTGTAATTTTGTGCTGATCTGGGACGTGTGATTAGGTTGAGGTTACGCAGGCTGGCAGGGTCCTTTCTGTGTGTAGTGTGTTCTCCCGGTTACCTCTGAGTGCACCTGCTTCCTCCCTCAGCCCAAACACATGCATGTTAATTAGAGACTCTAAATTGCCTTGAGTTGTGAATGTGAGTGAGAATGGTTGTTTCCATACGTCAGCCCTGTGATGGATTGGCGACCTGTCCAGAGAGCCCTCCGCCTCTCCCCCAATGTCCGCTGGGATTGGCTCCAGCTCCCGGGTGACTCTCAAAACGATAAGCAGTATTGATGATTGACTGATGAATGGATTTTTCAGTGATGTGCTATTCTTAGCTTTAATTTAAATCCTGTTGGAAAAATGTCACTTCTCAGCTGCTACAACGGTTGATTGCTCACTGCGAGTCAACCGAGCTATAGTTCGAGTTACAGTTCAAACTCATTCTAATTTTTCATCAAGTCCTCCAAATAAAATAACCTCTGAGGTCCCTATAGTCCTGGATTATTTGGTTTGGTTTTTTGGATCAAGGCTTGGGTTAAAATACGTCTTAATGCGACATACGACCAGTTCCTTAACTTGTTTTCTCTCAAACATACAAATCTCTAAATCTGTATTCATATTTCCAAGTATATTGAATTTGTATATCTCAACTGAGACAAATCTTTAAATTCATAGACAGATCGTGAATGTATAGACAAATCCGTAAACACATAATAAAGGCTGAAAATGCTCATTATTTTCCTCCAAGAGCTGAACAAATACAGACAAGTCTTCAGTTCTAACTCAGTCTGGGTTTTTGCTGCCATTAAGGATCTGCAAATATATCAGTCGCTACAGTTTTGAGTCTACATACCATCAGGTGCAGCACAAAGTGACTGTAACATCTCTGCTGTCAAACCAACAGCTTTTCAGTGCACATGTATTCTGACCTTTGTGGTAAATGTATCATCATGGCCCCGGAGCGAGCCGACATGCAGGGTTTTATTCTGTCATTCTTCTCAATTTCCAAAGACAAACGTGTCAAAATCTTTGTGAGGCTATAAACATATACAGCGTAGTTCAAACTACACTGGACTTGGGTAAGTTAGCACAACGATACACGTGACTATGTCTGGGTGTTAACACAAAGTTTATAAAACACATACATAAAAATAAGATTTCTTATTTACAGGAAAGTGATAAACACGTCACCTGTGTCACTTATACATTTAAAATGAAAGATCTGTAAAAAGAATGGATGCATTTGTTTTCCAAATAACACTGATTAGATAGCGAGTGTAAATAAAGAATTTTTACAGCGAAATAAATTTAAAAAAAACACCATGAAAATACATGCTTTATCACCTTTACACTAAATATAAACAAATTGCAAAAGAGATAAGTGTGTAGATGTTTTTCCCCTCTAATCATTTTTCATTCTCTATAAAATGAAAACTCTGGATATCTTAATTAGGCTCATTTAACTGAGGCATGTCAACGTATCTGCAGATAACACTTAGTGTTTAAGAGTCAATTTCACAGTAAATGTATCCCCCCCCAGAACAAAAATAACCATAACAGTATCTGCACAGTAGTTAATCAGTGCAAATGAGTGATTTATCTCTGTTGAGCTGTTTGTTTTTTCTCTTGTCAGGCAGCTTCACATACCTATATAGAGTCACAGAAACACCATTATAAGATTCAATTTGAAAGTAAAACCCTGATGTTAGGGTAAACTTTATCAAATGTAATTATGCGGTGTCAGTAAATTATGAGGCTTTGTTAGAGCCCCATTTATGTTTTCCTGCCAAATAATATCATGTTTACTTTTTTCATGCTCGGTCAGAACGCTGGATGAAATCAACAATGCAAGTGGCCCGACACATCTTTCTTGATCCAAAGCACCATCACGTCTGCAAATCAGCCCATTTCCATTCCACACCAGCTCCCTCGTTCAGACTAATGGCAAAGGATCCCTTGTGGTGCAGCTTCTTTTTCCATCTCACTGCCAATTGTACAGGACATCTTTCACATTCTGTCTCTTGTTTGACATTGTCCCTTTTGGGTTGCCAAAGCAAGCAAGGAATACGCAACACGTAGGCGGATCCTCAAGCAAGTAGCTGACTGAAATACTTATTAAAAGCACGGTGTACATTTAAAAATGTATTTCTGTACTTGTAGGGCATGTTCTTTCGTGATTGAACATGCCCATTTGCATATTCCATCATACATGTATTGTTTGGGAAACCCTTGGGCTCCATACAGAGAAAACAAAGCCTTAAATCACCGTGGGCTTATTACAAGTGAGGATTACAGAGCTGTGGCCAGCCTCTGTATCAGCACACAAAATGTAGGCACCTGGAAAAGAAAAGTATGAAGCCATGTTCAACAGATTCCAAAAGGCATTCTGAGTATCCCCAGCAATTGCTTGCATGGTGCGGGGAACCGAACAGAAGGCAAAGAATAATCAAACATCCACTCCCTCTCACTCTAATCTCCATGACTTTCTGCACTATGGCTGATAAAGTCCATTAGAGTGAAGTTAACATATCGAGACTTGACACATTTGGCCTCTGTAGTTAAGGCACCGCGTTTCACCCCACACATCATCAGCGAGTTGACGGCAGGAATAATGTGCGGCGCATATGGGAGCAGTCCAGTGCACGACACAGTAAACAGGCTCAGCGCATGATGCTGAACAAGAGGTGTCTGTGGGGGGGGGGGGGGGGGGGGTCTCATGTGCCCGTCGCGACTGTTATTCCGGCAGATGCACTGCAATGACAGCATGTGTTTACAACCATTTTGCTCTGTAACTAAAGCAGTGGTAGATTTACATAAATATACCATGAAGACTTAACTGAGAGGAGGCAAGATCCCGTAGGATTCAAAGGAAGCTTCCTCCTAGCAGACTGCACCTTACATCAAGTCGAACCCTGGTTAACATTCAAATCATGAGCTTCTTGGCTAGTTTTAAAAAAGAAATGTCAGGTCATTATAGATCGCATTTTTTGCCGGTGTAAAACGAATACATGAAACCTTTATTACCCACAAGGCACAGCTGCAACCTTCAGAATAATTCCTTTCTTCTCTTGGTTTACTGGTCAGATCAGAGCACCCAACCCCCTCCCCAACCGGCATCTTTAACAAGTTCTGGGACCAGTCATGTCAGGGTCACTGCCTAATCACATTAGGGCTTGATCAAAGTTGCAGGAGGGAGCGCAGGAGAACGTCATTTCTCACATAGTGGGGATTAAACCTGCAGCAACATCTCAGGATCGTCCCACAGGCCTCACAAAAGGTTTCAGCTGAATGGTGGGCGGCGGACAGGCTGCTGAACCTGTTGTAATCTGGAAGAATGAATACAGAGGGCAAATCCCAGCTCCGTGTGCCTGGCTGAGATAGATGATCGGCTGGATAAAATATAAAATAAAAAACAGGGAGTAAATCACTGCTGCGGATGTCTCTCCGGCGTGGGGAGAGTGCTGGTGCGGTAGTTCCCAGACACGCTTCTCAATATTTCACAGGAGGAGTTACTCGGGTTGTTTAGAGTGTTCGACTTTGCCTAATGTGTGTATATAAATATATAATTTCTGAGAAATAAACATCAGCATCTTCAACGTAGAGACTGTTTAAGTATAACAAATTTGGGGTTATTTTTAATTAGTTATCACCATTTGTCAAAGGTCTAAGGTAAGGATTGAGGTTGGACTACTTAATTATCATTCCTTAAACTAGGACAATACCCCTATCATTACAATTATCATTGCTGCTCCCTTCATCACGACATTTTCTTTTGTATAAATCCTTAAAAAGTGATGCACCTCTCCATCTATGTTAGACACTGGCGTCTCTCATCAATGTTGTAATTGAAAATAAAATAAATAATTTTGTTGATGTGCTGTGTTGCACATGACATCTATTGCACTTCTGTCCGTCCTGAGAGAGTGATCCCTCACATGCGACTCCCCCTGAGGTTTCTAGGTTATTTTCCTGGATTCCTTTGGATGGTTTGGTCCAAAGAAGATGACGACACTGGTCATTTGTTATTCCCGTGTCTGTTGTGAGGACTCAGGATTCAGTCTTCAATGTCGAAGTTGCGAGCTTTGTATGGTTGTCATTATTCCTGACGCATGAAGTCCATTTGCAGCACTCCTTTAATAACACCTACTGCCATCCGTTTCCCTGTGACTTCAGTGGTGACCACCACGGAAAATAAATAAAAGCACAGAGCACAGACTCTCTGTCACTCAACAAAATAGACTGTGTTTTGATTTCCCCCCTGCAGGTGCCGATGATGCAGGATGACAAGCCACCAAATCTGTCCAATGAACGGGCTACCTGTCAGTCCATGTGACTTTCAGTTTTGCTCACTTGGTTTCTACTATGTCTCTCTGACCCCAAAAATGGACGTGACTCAAGCACAGCGATGCATCATTTTTGTTGTGGTTGTTCCAACCGATAAGTCACAGCTGGGGCCTCCTTACTGTGGGCAGAGAAGGTGGTGTGGTCCTCACTTTGTCTGAGAAGCTGGTGTATGTGTAAATATGTTGTATTTTAGCAGGGGGACTATTTGGCTGTATATTTTCACAGGCCTTTCATTTCTCTTTTTGCAACATATGAAATGAAAATCGTGTCAAAATGTGTTTTTTACAGCTTTAAAGGTTCCAGTGTTTTGTTATTTGCTCTCTGGTAAAAGTGTTTATGCCCTTTAATGTTTAAATCACAGTGCATATGTTTTTATCAACACACACACAGTGGTCCACGGCATCCACACCTGCTACAGTTTGTGTTTTTGCTTACATCCATGTCATGTTTGCCCTTTTGCACCAGCTTCAAAAACCTTTAATAGACTGTTCACAAGATGCCTGAATAGAAAAGCTTTTCTAACCTTTCAGCAGGAAGGGGGGGTGGTGGTGGTGGTGGGGGTGGTGGTGGTGGGGGGGGGGGGGGGGTATGCCTCACAATGAAATCCACTCATGAGACATTTCAAACAACTGGAAGCCAAGTGTTCAGCGATCATCAAGTACAATTGTCTGGATAGTTGATTAAATGAATGCCATCTCCCGAGTCCACAATGATACATATCAGATGTGACACATTAGAAGATTAATGCTAAATAAATATGTAAACAAATGAATATGTGACCGAGTATTAAAACTCATGCACATGCAGTATAGCTGAGTCGGTTCCAAAAAAGGCTCAGAGCGTACAGGGTAATATATTTCCCTGGAATAAAAATATTTTGGCTGATAAGGGGCCAGTATTCTTGGCAGGTATAATCTTTTAGTTTACAGCCCTTGGCAGTGAACTAAAAAGTTAATTTCAGACATTGCCTACATGTCATGATGGCGAGGCGAGGCGTTTTACCTTCAGTAAAATTCTCAGTGTGAGTTCCTGCACCGCTCATAGTGACGTGAAGATCTCTCTGATAGCGCCGCGCACTAACGAGGAACGGTCTTCCGAGTTGGAAAGAGATTATGGGACTATCACCAGCCAGAGGAAAACACAAAACGCTGCCATTTCAATCAAAATACACACTGCAGCCTCCATTTAGGGCATCTTTAAAAGGAAGGGATATGGTTTCACCCAAGATATGGAAATGTATGTTTCACAATCCGTACGGGAATAACAACGCTCTGGCTCAACTTGCCGAACAGCACACCTGAGGATGGCATTTACATACCTACATTAACCTCCCTTTTAAACTTTGTCCCATGCAAGGCTGCAGCATTAACCCGGACATCCAGTGCTGCAAAGTGCTGTTTGTGCAGCTAAATTGAGGTG
This sequence comes from Hippoglossus hippoglossus, assembly GCF_009819705.1. Lineage (NCBI taxonomy): Eukaryota > Metazoa > Chordata > Actinopteri > Pleuronectiformes > Pleuronectidae > Hippoglossus > Hippoglossus hippoglossus. The sequence goes on along the minus strand of NC_047171.1, from coordinate 8,093,611 downwards.
CTGGTGCGGGACAGTCTGGGCTGTGCAGGCAATCCAGACATTTCATATTTCATTCATATCAGTCGGGTATGCCAACATCTCTCTGAGACATCAAGGAAATCAGTGTGGATATAAAGTTTTTATTTTTATTTTGCTTTGTATTTCGGGGCTTTATCTAAATAAACAGATACTCCACCGAGGATCACACGTTTACTGCCACCTGACGATCTGAAATCCTCATAATGTCCCTATATTAACGTTGGAGTCCGTCTCTGCAGGCAGATTATTACTACGGTCTTTCAGGCTCTTGTCTTTTGTAGTTTACTGCTCTGCTGAATGTGTTTACTTGTCCGTGGGGAACACAATCAAGGGGAAATTGCATGTTCATTGCACAGATAACACAGACTGGTCACCAGCAGGAGACACTTTTGCTGAAGCCAATTTATCTCAGGAGCAGTCTGTCACCAAGTTTTTCCAGTGCAAGTATTCTCTCCATTACACCGTTTTTACTGGGTGCCAGGATTCTTTTTTAGCAATTATCTTACAGTTTTTAACAATCACAGGGGTGAATTTTTGCTTCTGTGAGATTGCTTGTACCCCCACTACCGTCTCTGCCACAGTATTCTGTAATGATGCAGTTTGTGTAACAGAGCAGGTGATCATGCCTCATAACAAGCTCACAGTATCCAGCAGCCCAAATCTCTGCCCTCTTAGGAAAAGGACCTAACACAGTCCCTCTTTTGCTCCATTTCTCACCCCTTTATCCACAAACCACGAGCACACGAAGGGTCTAATGAGATGCTAATCCTGGCGTCTTACGCTGCTGTGTGGAAGGGTGAGGGTTTTATTTATTCAGTGGCATCCACTCTGTACACAGGCAATGTCTGATGAGATCAGGCCAAAGTCTTGCATAACCTGCAATAGAAAGAGGCCCGGTTAAAGGTGACCTCTTCCGAGTATCATTGAGAGCTCGATGAGGATCGGCGCTGATTTATTTTGCACATCACAACTGAATTCTGGGAGTGGTAAGTTCAATTATTCAGAAGCATTGGAATAAAAAAAAAAACTGGCTTTGTTGTGCTCATATTTGAAAGGAAATTTGAAGGGTGAAATTCGTGTTGACAAGTCGTTCTCATTGGTATGCTGCTTAAAAAAACATCCTTCTCATGCTAATTATCCGGGATGTATTGGTTGAATAAGTGCAACTCTTATTTTAGACATAAGCATGCAGATCGTGCTATAGGAGCCGGCAGTCGGCTCACTTGCATGCTGCGTTAGACAGAAAGTAAATGAAGCAAATAATGGCTTGAATTGGAACACTTGAGCGGCATACGCCAGGTGGAAACAAGGGGGGAGGCTGCAATTTCGCTCTCGAGCCAGCTGGTCCTGAAGCCGGGGCCTCAGCCAATCTCACTGACCACTCTGTTCCCCACTGAGCTTTCCCCAGCCGCAGGAACTGTGCCAAGAGGTGTGGTACCTCTCTTCAAATCACCTTTCTCCGGGCTTTACAAGGCTCTCTCCAGTGTATAATCGTAACATAATCATGCCCACTACATCTATTGATCTGTTCACAGTACACTTCCAGCGGAGCAGCCAAATGGTATCCTTAGGCGAAGCTCTTGCCAAGAGAGATATGATGACACCAATTAGATTACGCTGATATTCAAATACACAATGGATTTATGTGGCCTGTGCCGCAGACTCAGGCTTGTTCAGCTCGCGTTGAAGCTCGCTAATATATCCAGTTTCTCAATGTCATGCTAATTAATTAATTATCATTACCTAAACTAAACAATTAATTATGAGTTTGAGGGCATATTCAGCGTGTCTCCGGGGATCACTTTCATCATAGTATAGAGTTATTTATTAATATGTTGCTAATTCTCTGTAGAGAACATATAGTGAAGGTCAGAGAAGGAGGAAAAACTGTGATTTGTGAGTGAAGCCCACTGACATTTATCCCTTCGCGTGGACTTTCAAGATCTGTTTAGAAGGATGCTATTACCCCTTTTCTTTATTCTCAAAGTGAATGTCAAGGACACAGATAAACAGCAATGCCATACCTCATTACTGGTCATATTTATTCTGAGGAGATGCCCTTATCACAGTGTTTATAATTAAATGGATGAGACCGCAATTTTGAAAAGATCTGTCATTTTCTCCCTCCAACTTCCTCGGGGGCTGTTTAATGGATGAGCTATTTGTCTTTTCCGGTCGTGATGCATGTTATATGCTTTTCATTTCGCAGTAAGATCAGACAATCACGGTTTGAGTAGGTCTAATTATAGAAGCCTCCCATGAGTTGGCATTAAACTACAGCAGCACGCAGGCATCTGGTATTCAAATAATTGGCACGCTTAGAAAGGGTCCATGGCATTTTACAGATGTTCTTGTGCACGGTTAAAAATGTGTCAAGACACCCAATAGCTGGTTCTGAGATGACACCCAAAGTGACTGGGGATCCAAACCCCCTGACTTCAAATTGCTCATTCTGGTGTTAAGGGCACCTCAAATGCCACATCCTCCAGATCAGGAACCGTTGGTGAGACATCAACAACAAGAAAGAGCTGCAATTGTCATGGGGGTTTAGCAGTTGGCGGATGAGTTAGAAAAAATACAGTTCATTTAGCACACGCAGAGGGACCAGGCTGGAAAAAGCTGAAAAAGAAAAGGATTAATTTAATCGAAGAGAGAAGAGGCAGTTATTACTTTACCAGAAGGAGGTTAAGAGGATTTTTTACCATAATGTGCAGACATGACAATGATGACATTTATTACTTTTATTATTATTATTATTACTTTCTACTTTGCAATAATGTCTGACACTACTTTGACTAGAATTACATCAATTAGTAGATACATTCCCCCATTGCGACTATGAGAACAATTTTCTCAGACAAACAAGATGTAGAGCACGAACATCTATCCATCCATCATCAACACCTCTTATTCTTTGAGGGTCAGGGGGACAAACAGAGTTGAATCCTGCACCAAGTGACCAGGGAAAAAATTGGGTAATGGGTAAAAGATATATTTGTATAATTTCACGGATACTGCTTCTAGTGGTGAATATGTCCTCAGTGGCTTTACTGCTCGTAAAAAGAAGACACAATGCATTAGCTTTTAAAAGCCACAAGCTGGGTACGTCGTCACTGAGGAAACAAAGCAAAACAGCTGCAAGGAGCATCAGGTGCTGCAACAATTCACAGATACTTCTTTTCAAGAACACAACTCAGCCACCAAAACGAGAGGACAAGGAGGCCAACACCCATTTGATGAGCGTGAGTATTTATGTAGCATATCTGTTTAATAATGAGCGGGACTTACTAACAGGTCCAGGCAGGTCCCTATTTGAATAGAGGGTAACGGTTCAGTTCCCGTATGGAGCTATGCGGTTTTGCAAAAATGGACCCGTGCAGGACTGGAGAAACAACTATTCACACTTATGGTCTTCAATTAACCAAACCCTACTCTGAATGCCTGTGGAACTGTGGGAGGAAGCTGGAGTACCCACTAACCCTAACCTTTACACAAATACCCCACCCGACCCAGGAATTGAACCAGGAACTTTCTTGCTGTGAGGTTACAATGCTAACCACTGCAACACTGTGCCGCCCCATAAAGTACTGCATCAAAATATCCCCCAACACATTTTTCTCTCTCCCTCTCTCCCTCTCTCTCCCTCTCTATCTGTTACACACACACACACACCTTAAGGTACAACACTGTCGGCTATCATAAGTGCAGTTTAGATTTATCTATGTGCACCAGAGTAATCATTGTAGCATAGTGTGCACTCTGCAAACTACGTTACATTAACAGATTAAAAGTAGTGTGCGCTAGAGTAAAACCTGGAAATGAAACACCCTGTGATCAACAACACAGCTTCCAGAGGAGCAGGAAAAAAGTTAGGACCATTCTACCATGTCCATGATGTTTTACCCCTATACGCCTCATAAATAAAAGTATTTTATATGGTCTAAGTAAAATCTAGGACAGTGGGCTATTAATGGCCAAGGTACTTCTCTCCTGGGGCAACAGTGTTAATCGGAGCAATAGGTCTCCTTCCTGCTGGATCAATGTCAGCACAAATTTCAGATTGCTTTCCTGATGCGCGCCAAGTTATCTGTGATTCAACTTTAATAGGTTATTGAACGGAGCCAGCATTTAGGGAGCAGGCCCGTATTTCACGTTATTGACAATCAAATGCACACAACTTTCTCATTAGCATGCATTAGGAAAACACGTAATTAATCTTGACAACACCATTGGGGAACATGACTACAGTTTGCGCTTGTTTAAACAAACAAACGCCCGGTGTGGCTGGGCGATCACGCGAGGAGGGGACAAAAGGGATGTGGGTAAATAAGGCATGACAGATGTTACACTGGACAAAAAGCTACTGAGCTACCGAAGGGGGACGCATGAATTAAAAATAAAGAGGAAAAAAAGAGATGAGCTGAAGAGGAAGACTTTTTTCTAAATATAAATGAAACATTGCACTATACAAGTATGATGATAAAGCAATGCACAATATCATATTTACTTTTTCAGGACCTCGGTGCATCACGGCCTCCCTCCTCGTCGTTTGGGATAAAATCTTGATTTTCAGCACGAGTGCCACCTCACAGGTTTGTGATCTACGATCTGTGATGTTTCGAAAATGTTTTTTCACCCAAAAATTGCTAGGCCCCTATAATGGATATTCATCTATGTTCAAATTCTTTAAAATTGCATAGAATGAGGGACCCGGGTATAAAGTGAAAGCTTTGTATGTGCAAATTATATCACAAATTCTGTCGCGCGTGATTCTCCCCCTTCATGCAAGCTCATCTCGCCGTAATGGATTTGCTCTGACGCCTCCTAAGCAAAATGAAATGCTCGGATGACAAAATAAGTGGTGGCAATTCAAACTGGGTGTGCTAAATCAGCTGACATTTCACTGCTCCTGAAGGTCAAGTGTTTTGTCAGGGTGGACAGAGCCTGGCAACAAAGCTGCCAACATCAGGTGAAAGATTTACTGTCCACATGTTATCCAAGCAAGGCGTGAACGTTTCCGAGAGGAGGGGAAAATGCTGGAGAACGGGAGGTTGAGGGAAAAGGTACACTTACACTGCAGTGGAGGTTTGCATGTAGACTCTTAGAATGTTGCAGCGTGTATGTGTAAAGAAAGTAATGCTCTGTATTTCAGTTTGTGAAGTGTGAATGTGCAAATTGAAATCTCAGAGTGAAAAAAAGATTGATAGTTGTAAAACCAGACACATGTAGAGGGAGAAGACAAACAGTGAAGAACGGGATGAAACCGCGTTGCAATAGATTTGAATGATTGATTGTTTTTTAATCTAAATCCCAGTTTGAAAGACAGCAGTTTATGCATCGTCATATGTAATCATAAGTAAAGTAGTGAAACTATAAAGCACAAATCTGTTGAAATACACTTTCTCTATGCTGCTCTCTGTATATGCCAAAACAAGGCTTATATTTTTCGTGGCGAGTTGTGGGTTTCTCTTGCTCTTCAAAAAAAAGATACAAACACCCACAAAAAATGTAGGTGACACCAATTTCAGATTAGCAGCTCACGGCTAAGCTACTAATCTAAAAATCGGTGGGTTGTCGAGTGTCGGAGACAGAAACAAGCAGAGCTGCTGGAATCTGCGCGGGGAAATTTGGAGCAAACAATATCTTTGTTTCATCACCTTAAAAGCTTTGAATCAGGACCCTCAGAACGCGGAGCTGTAAAAAAACAGCGTCTCCTGTCAGTCTGTGAAGCTAATGTCAGCTCCAGCTGATGCAGAGCGGCGCTGTCAACATTGTTGCCAGCCCAAATGAAAACAACACTGTCTGATGTGACTCAACAGCAGTTTGTCGTTACCATACGTGGGCCACTGTGCAGATTTTATCAATCAAAATAAAACCACTTCTTCATGTTGTGACTTATTGGAATATTTTAGGGTAATTTTAGCCTTAAAGCTATCAAATGTGAGCTATTGGTTTATTTTAGGAATGATTTTAGAGAGAAGGTTGTGAGGTATCAACAACAGGAGCTGAAGTGTCAGTCTGTATGTGGAACGTATATATCTCGTGAAGCGTTCATCTCATTGGCCAGCGCCTTGCAGTCAGTGGGGGCTGGGCCTTAACAGTCAGTCTACAGACCGAGTTGAAATCCTCTTCTTCTACATCCTCTGATAAAAAACTGGCCCTCCAGCAATAATATCTGTCCCACCAGATCATTGTGATCATTTCATTATTCGTATTTCTCCATTTTGGACTGACACAGACATTCACGAGTGTTGTGGGCGCTGATCTCCATCCTGGTGACAGAAATCACTTACTCTTTAGTAATTTATCTACAAAGTAATAGCACATTTATTTTGTAGCTGCAATGCTTTATACCGAGCATAATTACAAAGCTTTTATTTTGAAAATAACTCAGGTTAGAAAATTGTGTAGATCTTTTAACAGACCTCTGAGATAACACTGGTTAAGTAAAGATTTTAAAGTTAGATATGAGCAGTAATAAAGCATATTCGGTTTTATTTTGTGAAAAACATTAACTATAAATCCAGTGTAAAAAAACCCAGAATACAGTTGATAATGGATGCACAACAGCTTCACTGCAGATAAAAAACATAAGATGAACATAAACTTAATTCTGCACCATAATAACACCAAGGGTATAAAACACTCTGCATACAAATTAGTCTTGTTCATGCGGAAAAATAAAAATAATAATATAAAATAATAATATATTGGTCAGAAAAATCATGTATTTTCTCAAATTGTTCAGCCTTATTAGAAGTGTAGCCAACTGAACAACCAGGACTTCTTGCTCAGGATAAACTCTTCTAATTTTGTTGGTCATATTGTGATTAAAGAGGCTCTGACTAAGGCTATAAGCATTATCTGCAACAGTGCAGTAGCTCTCGAACAGCAATGGTAAAAAGACGATGTAAATTCAATTTTGATGGAAATTCTTAACCCAACATTGATTCCTCTAAGCTTTACCAAACAGTGTAAAGACATAACCAAGATCCCTTCCACAGCCACTGGCCTCAAAGACGCCCAGTAGGAGCTTGCAACATTAGGAAGGCATTAGTTTGAATTATTTAACGCTTTCTATCATAGCATATTGTTCCATAAGCTCTGTGTGCATTATTAAGCAATTTAGAATGTCAGGGTTTTTCCGTCTGTACAAACATTACGCAGGAAGGGAGGAGAAAAAAAAGCATTTGGTACGTTTGCTGCTGACCCAACCTCAGAGCCATTTGACAAATCATGGCATGCATCTCCCGAGAGGAAGCTACAAGGTATGCCAAACATCATCATGAGGACGGCCTGCTCATGGTGGTTCACCCTAAAAAACCATACAGATCCAGACAAAATATCACACCTGTCATGACACTTTAGTGTTTATGTACTGTAGCTCAAACCCTGTTTTCATTAACCGTAGCCAGGAGTGCCCAGAGAGAGAGAGAGGAAAGAGAGAGAGGAAAGAGAGAGGAAAGAGAGACAGAAAATGGATGTTAAAAAGCACGTTTGTTGAGACAACATTATGTGAAATGTGTGTGGTTACAAACTCAGATAAAAAAAAAAAACTAAAGAAAAACAGCAAGGGCCACAGCCAAGTGTGTGACAAGATATAATTCAGAATAAAGGCCAAGTGTCCAGCCAAGCGGACAGACGAGACCCTCATGTTCAGACTACGCCAGGGGTAAATATTCACTATGACATTTCTGCTCTATGCTATTTCCATCGGCGGAGTTGGAGCCAACTGACATTTTCATCCACGGCCATGATTTCTACATTTCAAATCTATTGAAAACATCAGATACACAGGGGGTGGCAAACAACGAGTGGGGACACGGAGCAGTGCAATGTGAGGTGTTGTTTGATGAAAATCTGAAATATCCACAGATGTGAATTAACAGTGAGTCTCTTGAGCTTTTCTCTGGATTATATCAACTGACTTTTAATTAGAAATGTATTTTACTTCAGTTTTGCCTCCATTTGGTCGTAACAATAAACCAGCACACTATTACTATAAATGTTGGGTCAAGCTCAGCTCAGTTCACCTTTTTGAAGGTGAATGACTCAAATAATCTTGCAGACACCCTTGATTTAACTTATAAAGTCACCACTGCTGCTCCCCCCCCCCCCCCTCTCTCTATTGTATTCTGCAGACCGCTCGGCCCACAGCAGCTTCATTGAAGCGTGACATTACACTGCTAGCTAACCGCTTTTCTCTCATTCACGTTAACCCTGGTATTGTTGGTTATCTTACTGACATTTCCTCATTTAAAATCTTTAATCTTCACTTTTGACAGCTGGGTAATATTTGCAGAGATTTTTTTTTTTGCCAATTAGTTTAAATTTACAAACTGGCTGCAAGACGACATTAAGCTTTTAAAGTAAGTAATTCTGGTTTGAACTCAAAATCATCCCACACATTGCTCTCTCGTTTGACACCTCTAATTTAGTGGCTCAAGTCCATGATCTGGAATGTGCCCTCCGTCTATGAGTTACTTCTGTGCAGTCGGAGTCAATAAAGAGTAATAAACGCAGAAGAAAGCACGCTGACTTTTCTTTGTATCAGTTTATGTCACTACCCGGAGCATTTCATTATCGTTGTTTCGGTATCTATTTTTTTGCACTCCTGCATGGAACTGAATTACACCGTAAGGTGTCTCTATTTTTTTGTCCATCTCCAGCATGCTCTATCTCCCCCAAAGTAATTAAACCTTACGAGCACGAGGAATGAACAAGCACGAACCCATTATGTGGCGCTGGTCTAAAAGCAAGCTTGGTTAATTTTTCAGAGGAATTTTCCACTAATGTATTCAGAGACTGGGAAACATGACAAAATAAAAAGCTCACATTGGAACTCAGAAGGAAAGTGTGCTTGGCCGAAGGCTTTCGTATAATCGTAGCTATCTGCACGGCGAACGCACGTACAATTTAAAGGGAAAAAAAAGGCTAAATGAAGTTTGAGTCAATTATATTTTTAAGAAAAATGCATGTTCTCTACTAAAATAATTTCTTAGCTTCACCAGAAAAGAGATCAAAGTCTTTTGCTACATCCACTGGTTAATGAGTCGGTCTTAAAGCAGGGTACGGACAGCAGTACTGTGGGCAGTGGCTTTAGCTGGGTGTATTTGGGTCACCGAAGCAAAGGAGCTGCAACTGAAACCTTTCACACTGATAATATAGCAACTTTGAAAATGACCCCCTCACAACCATTTAATAGCTCTGTTGCTGTAGGAGAACATCAGAAACATTTATATCGAGGAGGAAAAAACAATCCTGCGACATATACACTTCTTTTATTAGAGTAAATCTAATCAGGCAAATAAATGCATTCTTCATCTATTCCTGTTTGTTCTTTATTAGGTAGATCCTAACTCAGGCAGAGCTGCTTTGGGGAAAACATACATTTCTCGCACTGCTAGACATCGATCAACTCCCGTATGAAAAAACCTCCATTTTGACTTTCGGATCCGACTTTAAATTTGACTTCACTCCATCAAAACACTCATTCCTCCCCATCCCTCCGTGCAGAGACCAGGCTGTGAGTCATCTCGCGCTGCTCGATAATTTCAGCGCCCTTTAGGGAAAAGGTAGACAGTGTATATTGATTGATTTGGGCTGGATATACGCTAAAACAAACAGATATCTTGTTCTAAAGATCAAATTCTTCACTAACTCTGGCGGCATTAACAAATGCAGCTGAGACCGGGCCCAAAACACAGGCACAGGATAATTAGTCACACCAGGCTCGGAGTAGGAAGGGCAGGGAAGCAATCTGACTGAAGGATGTATTGATCCCTCTGAGAGGGAGGGGCACCCAGTCAGGAGTCATGATCAATCTTGCAAGCCCGGCTCTCTCAATCTGTGATGAAACCTGTGTGTGTTTGTATGGGGAAGCATTCCATCTACACTCTACACACTCTGAATACACATGTTTGTGTGTGTGTGCAGCCACATTAACACTACCGACGGCCTGGTGTATGACTTGTCAGAAAGAGACAAATGTCTGTGTGAGTAAAAGACTCCCAGGGGTTAGAGAGGGGGGGAGGGGGTTTAGCTGTACCACAACATCGGAAGCCTTTATCGTTGAGTTAAAAGCCATGCCTTAGCCACAGATTCCCCTCATCAAACCCAGCGCTGCAAAGCGTGGCACGGTGAGGGGTTTTAAAACCGGCTCAGGGAGTGATAGAAAAGGTAAATCTTCCCCCAGATATAAACTGTTTGCATATTGGTGTTATCCAGCGGCTGGTCACAGGTGGGTTTCATCTGATTAGACAGTGGTGATGCATATCAGGAGGAGCAGCCGACCAACTGCACCGTAATTCATCTTCCTCTGATACGCTGGAGGAGGAGGAGGAGGAGAAGCTGGGGAAGCAGTAGAGAGGGAAGAAAGTGGCTTGTGAAAGCAGCAGTCCACCTTTTGCCTTCATGGTGTAGACAAGATATGGAATCAGTTTCAGTTTTTTTTGCATATTAGGAAGGGTAAAGAAGGGTCAAATAGAGAAAAGGAGCAGGTATTTTGTTTGTTTTATGGGATGTGGTGTAGCAATGCACGGCGCTGGCCTCAGGGTTGGGTGTGAGGATCAGATATCAGACGGCATGCTAAGCTGCAGGGACACCCACAGCAGTGGAACTGCAGACGGGTAATTGACAGCCTGTTGGAGACGAAGCCAGTCCAGATAGCCAGTCACTTTCACGCTCCCACACTCCTCGCTCTCCACCAGGGGGAAGGAGGATGGCTGTGCGAGACGTGTCAGTGTGTGTTTGTGTGTGTACGTGTATACGAGTGTGTGTGTGTTGGTGGGTGGGTGCACTATTAAGGGATGTACAGGCTTTGACTCACTGGGGAAGTGGATGTCACTCTCACAGTCATCTGCACATAACAGGGAGGACCACACTCTTGTATCTTTTTACAGACGCATCGGCTCGAAAAACCACATCTTACACACCACGGCAGGCCCGGGTAAGAGACGTGACAAATAGTGTGACCTTGCACCCTCTGCCGTGTGCATGTGTCAACATGCCAGCCAAATGCAAAACTTGTTTCCCAGTGGAAATAAAGCTGGAAACCGTAGCCGACATGTAGTTTCGGTGACTCATCTCCGTATGAGTGCAATATTTTTCCTTTGCTCACCAAATGTTTTTTTCTTCCCCACATGAACCACACAAGGGCAGAATATTTGTTGAGATCATCTCAATAATGTCTCTTTTTGTGCCATTTATTCAAAGTATTGATTCACATAAATGTAGTTTTAGATTTCACAGCTGAGCAGGGTCAACATCATCCGTGACTTATACTATTAAACATTCAATTATCTATAAAACACACAATAGGGGCTTCGGTACAATGACAGACTGCAGGCGGAGAGCTGCTCACTGTTGTCCCCGTTAACCCGTGTTTTTATAGATCACCTCACATGCTTCCCTATAGCTGTTTAGCTATCTCCATGAATATATGCAGAAGGGATCTGTCCTTGCTGAGAGCAAAATCTGATAATGCAGCAGCAAACACAGCTGAGAGTCAGAGCAAACCAATTCAGAGCTCTGTTTAAAAAGAAAAAAGCCAAAGGGCTCACTGCTCATCTCAGCGACAGCACCGCACAATAGATGAACAATTATTCAGAGTCAGACTAGGAGAAAAATATTAATCTATTTATTCATGGCTTGTTGAATCAGCTTTATCTTCTGTGATTAATTCAAGTCAATAATGTAATCTTTAATTATAAAGAATGGCCTTATTACCGACGTCAAATAATCACGCTAGTCCAGCATGCTGAAGAGAGGAAAACAAATTTCACTGCTGTGTGGTTTCTGTATTTTCCTGCCTTAAATTAGAGCAGCCAGACGATTTTGGCGCTGTAAGTATTCATTTAAGCCTTTTGAACTGTGACTGAATGCATAGTGGGAATAAACTAATACATTTTAAATATACGTATAAAAACCCATACATGTATCTCTTGAAATTGAAGTATTTAAAGCATAAAACATTTCTTCATATCACATTCAAATGCAATGATTCATTAAATTATAAGCAATCAGTTACGAGTAAAAGACGGCAAAATGCAAACCTGAGATCTAATGCCCCCCCCCCCCAACATGGTCCATTTACAGAAAATCTATAATGTCTATAATATTTCAATTATATTTCATCATCTCCCAGATTGATCAATGGAAAGAAAACACATTACAAGAAGCCGATGTGGAAGGAAGGAAAAATGACAGAGGGTTTTGTATGTGGGCTTGTACATGATACGTGATTGATAGCACAACACCTGTAATATTGGCTTTTCTTTGCTGTACTAAATGATGTGGGATTTAAAGATACGACACACACGTATGCAAACACAAACAGTTGCGTGTTTCATTTGCACCGCGACTCTTACATTCTGTTCCCAGGACTCCCAGTGCTTCCTCCCCATGCACTCCCAGAAGTGCATCCGCAGACTAAGTGATTTGTCATGCACGGCGGCAGCAAGTAGCCTGTAACAAATCTAACTGACAGCCCCAGAAAATGCAGATCACATCGCCGACTGAGACAAAACAGCAGCTTAGGGAACTTTAAACGGGATCCTAATCTGTGATGAAGTCACCTACCGTCCACGGAGAGCTACCGGACGTTTCATGCACTGACACGGGACAGACATTTCCTGGATGTCAGAATTGCCCGCTAATTAATGTACTCAGGGAGGGCCGAGTGTCAAAGTGTCAGAGGACATTGCTGTCAAACTTGCTCGAAGCACATTATAAACTTTTCGAGTCATGGAGTTGCTTTTTGGATTTTCTGGCTCCCCTGAGGAGCCTGAGAGAGCAACTGAGAATTTCTTGGAGGGGGGATCCATTCTCATGTCACAGGTGATTTGATGTCCCGCATGTGAGAGGCTGCCTTTGAAGACAACTGGGAGAAATAAATACATCGGTCTGTCGTTAGAGAAACCGAACCAGAGGCCGTGATGCGTCTCTTTTCTGGTCTAATTTGGCAGATCACAGGTAATGTAGTGCCATCCATGTGATAAGACAGAATCTTTAGGTCTCAGGAAGGTGAGCATATCAATGTTCAACATACCCTATTAAGACTTGACACCTGCACTTTATCATCACAAAAGCAATTGCATATTCCTTTTCCTGTAGGAGAGATGGGGAAATCCATCTCCTGCAAGGACAGTGCCTTTAATAAATAGTGCACAGAACACAGGCACAAACTCTCCCTCTTTCACCTGATCCCTTGCTCCCTCTTTCTCGCTGTCTTTCTCTCTCTCTCTCTCTCTCTCAAACACACACATACACACAGACACACACACACAGAGACACACATCTTCCCTCTGATGGAGATTGTTTCATTCCTTTTAGTCAATCTGGCTAATGCAAAAATCATGTATGTCTGTCTTTAAATATTTAATCTTAACAGCAGCAAGATTGAAATACAACGTTGAAGAGGCATTACTCCTTCTCTCCTGAAAGGTACAAGAGCTCAGAGAGAGAGAGAGAGTGAGAGAGAGAGGCAGCTGCTCTGCAATGACAGAAAGAGCGAGAGGGGGAGCAACAGGGAGAGAGGGAAAAGAGAGGAAGACGAGACTCTGCTATTTTCGATGACAATTTTGTTGCCATGATGCACTCTGAGCAAACAGAGTGTGAGGCAGCATTAAAGCACAGTTTGCCTGGGAAAAGTGTACGACCACATATGACAGCTCTCTGTTTCTCTGGCTTGGGAGTAGCCTTTGTTCTTTGACATAATAGATTCTGGTTCAGGCTGAAACACTCGGCTGGAGAGCAACACTGTTGCTGCAAAGAACTTAGGTTGAAGAGAGATTCAGCTCAATGACTGAGCCGAAGCCATGAATGTTGCATGTAGAAATGTATCGTGGGAACCACATGGACCCGGGAGATGAGTGCAGGCACAGAGAGAATTTCAATCCCTCTTGCGTGAGTGTTCATTCTACTTTCATGCTCCTCTGTAGTTTTGTATCAACCAGCTCAACCTTGTAAAGTTATGCACACATGCTTCAGCTGAATGTTAACATTTTTGAATTTTTACTTATACAAGACTTGTTCTGTCAACTAAAGCTTTGATGGAACCAATGACGGTGCAGGAGAAATCAGATCATGTGAACTTTGAGAAACTTTTCCACTCACCACAGAGAAGTCCTCGGCCGAGCAGTTCTGTCCGCTGAAATTGCAGCTCATGAGCATCTCTTCTAGCTGATGTCCCGTCCTGTTGAAGATGTCCTGCATATCAGGGGCAGGATACATTAAATCAGTGGGTTTGTGCCCATCCCTGTTTTTGGGGGGCAGACCTGTCAAGTTTGCCAGGTGGTAGATGTCGGCATCAGTGAGTGCGGAGAAGCGAAAGCGGTTGATGTTGCAGATGGTCACAGCAGGGAAAACCATCTCGGGGGTTGCCTCCTCGTTGAGAGCTGTGACATGAGGGTGCTCCAGGTAAGAGATGGCACACTTAGCTGCTTGGTACAGAAACAGTGCCAGGGAAGTCAAAAAGGCGAGAGCCCAGAGAGTCTGCCGGATGCCCAGGCGACCAGACACAAAGATGTGGTTAATCCCATGGAGGGAGCAGGAGTTAGCAAACCCGGCCAAGTCCTTGGCTGGAGGCGTGCAGCTCTCCTCGATCAGGCTCTCCTTGTCCCCATCCTGCTTGCTTTTCTGCTTCTCATCCTCCTCTGCAAATTTGATTTTGCAAACAAATTCGATAGGCATGGGGGCAGCCAGGTCTGCGTTTTGGTATTATTTTAATGGCAGCTATCAGCCCCGGATCACTTCACTCCCACTTCCTTGGCTTTTGTCCTCCGAGCAGGAAACAACTCCACAAAGAAGAGAAAGAGACAGGAGAGAGTTTGTTGCTGCTGCCGCTGCCGCTGCTGCCTGTGCTCTGACTGATAGTGCTGCTGCTGCTTCTACCGCCGCGGCTCCTAGTGACTAGAGCGCTGCTGCTGCTGCTGCTGCTGCTGCTGCTGCTGTGCTGTGCTGTGCTGCTACTGCTCCGAACGCTTGTCTCACTACTTGATCGGCTCACACACTCTCGCTTATCAGCATTAATACAGCTGTCAAAAAAAAAAAGCCTTCCACGCTGCCTCAGACCCACGGAAAGAGATGCAGCATTTTGAGACGGGCTAAAATAGACACAGGGCACTTAATAATTCATGAGAAGGTAGCATTGTGATTATTTCCTCCTCACTGACGCGAGTCACAACTTCCCCCGGTCATCCACATGCCTCCCGCAGACAGCACCCCCCCCCCCCCCCCCCCCCCCCTTCCTGCTTAATCCACATGTTTGGACGGTGCTTTTACTTCTTGACCTGAATAAAGTTGAAGTGAAAGGTTTTCCTTCCAAACATGCGGTGTTTGAGGAAAATCACAGGGGTCGCCGGTTTTTAATGCCACCCCCCCGATAAGGTCTCTAGAGAATCCCTAAGTGAAACAATAATGAGGAGCGTGAGAAGAGAAATTGAGCACGAGGCAACTACTGGCAATCAATCTTGTCTTTGCAGCCAAAAAAAAGTAAAAGACTATTGATCCTGCAAACGTGTCCGTCAGAGATTAAGAGAGGCAGTACAACGGTGTTCCCTTATCAGGAGCTAATGGCAGCATCACAGGACTCAAGCACAAATTTGAATCAGTGAACGTCTCCTGATCTGGACATCAATGCTGCGAAAAGATGTTGATATAAACTATTGATCTGCCTCCGTCCCCATCCTTTGCCGTGTGTGTCTTAGTGCTGTTAATGGCCCTTTTCCAAGTTGCCAAACAAAATTATGCAAATGCGAGGCAGAAAAGTGCGAGCCCTAATGCATGTTATTCCCCTTTAAATGGAATTAGTCATGCGGGTCACATCACAGGGGGCTGGGACCTCTAGAGAAAAGGCATATTTAAAAGTTAATTCAACCGCTCTAAACACACGTGCCGAGTCAAGTCAGAGAGCTTCAGAGAGGCAAAATGACTGCACACGGATACAAAAGAACTCACCCTTTTTTAATTATATTATAAAATTTTAAGCTGTAAATAAAGGGCTTTTTTTTGTATAACTGAACACTAAATGTTAGAAATTATAAGATGGTTAAAAACAGCATATTTGTTGGTGACAAAAGGCTAAATGTCCCCATTAAATCCTTTTTTTCCCTCAGTGCTTTTTGTCAGGACAATCAGACATCTGCCTTTTACACCTCTTTCCAGCAGAATTGTCTCTCGATGGTGTGTTCTCCTGCTAGATAAACAGAGATATGGTGGATATTGCCTTTACTTGATAGAAGTGAAGTGTGCGTGGTCTAGCTCAGCCCCTGGCAGGCACTGAGGTCTGCTAACCACAGTGTTTTATGTAGTCACTCCCAGAGGATCCTGGGCTTATTTACAGTCTCACACAGAGGGAATGGAAAGCTCACAGTCCACGCCATGACTAAATACCAAATGTGAGTAAAAAACACGTGGCCACATCTGGCACATGAAAATAATTCAAGGAGCGGATGGCATTATATTTGTTTGTCAGAGCCATTTATACTCCAAAACCCTGGGCCTGTGTTGTGTTTGATGCCCTGAAAATGAAATACAGAGGATTAAACGCTGCTGACCTTCAAGTTATTTTGGACATTGTGAATAACATGTAATTTTGCACAAACATTAAAACCCAGTAGCAGGGAATTTTGTGTGACCTCACAGTCACTCCTAACACAACCATACATTATACAAATACTGGTTTGCTGAATGCCTTGATCCATGAGCACCTTTATCCTCCTTTTCAAACACAAGGCTGCGCTGTGAGTGTTGCGAAAATAAAAAAAATAAAAATGCTGGGAAGGTTGAAATGTGCTCTTTTTGATGTGTTTATTGAGAAATAAAAGCAGTTCATAGAGCTGAAAGGGGGGGTGGGGTGAATGATGTCCTCCCTCAGGACAGGCTGACACTTATCATCACGGCCAACAGCTGCTTCTATTGGACACGACTGTGGTCAACTGATGCTTTTCTTCAGCTCACTGTCCAAAGGGTTGGTTTAGGGAAGACATGCGCCCATCACAACCAAGAGAAACTAATTATCACTGACTGGTTGCAGATTTGTTTTCCAAATATTAAATAAAAAATTATTTAGACTGTTATTATTTTATTAAATTATCGAGTAAAAACGCTGCAGGGTAGATGTGAACAAATAGTGGACACTACAAAGCTCAAAAGTTAAAGATATTTGGCAATCGACAGATAACTGCTGATTCCAAAAGGAATATCTAAAATGCAGTCGATGAAGTGAAGGAGGGAGGTCTCTCACCGCCCCGGGTAATTTAGACAAAGCTCTTCTTTTATGTGTTTTTAACAAAGTACGTCCAGATGCCACAGTCAGAGCCCCAGGTATCCACCTCAGCATCTAAACTGGAAACATTTAGGTTCTGCAGGTTATATGTCACCACTGCTTCCACTGTCACACTCAATAACAGATTCATAAGTAACAGCTGTTTTTGGGAAACACAATTCCCACAATCTACACAACAACATCATCACGGAATCGTGTCGTTCTATTCCGTCGTGTTGTTTTCTCTTATTCACTTGCGAGCTCTCTCCGCTCCCCCCCTCCCTCGTTCTCTCGTCCACGCACACACACACTCTCTGTATCACAGTCAGAGAGAGTCAGCAGGCAGACAAAATACAACTTTGGTTCTCACATCAGTAAAAATAATGAAAAATGTCTATACCCCTCACCTTAAATATACTAGTGGCAACCAGCATTAGGTTCCTGTGGCAGAAACAGGCTTTAATGCCAGAGTCTAGTCAGCAGGTTTGTGTTTTCAACAGGGGGATCTAAGAGAGCGTACAATACATGTTGAAATATTGATCCAAATCATAGACCCATAAAGGTGTTTCTCTGCCTCTTCCTGTTGAATAAAATTGAAGCTAAAATATTCAGGAATACAGGTGCTGCCATCTGGCTTTTTTGGGCATAATTCGGAGCCAGAGTCTGCGCAGTAGCAATTAGGAGATGGAGCCGCGATATTTTGAGCTCTTGCCAATATATACGCACTCAACAAATTGCGAATCAGTCTCAGCTGTCAATCATGACGTTTCACAAAAATTTCAAATAACTAATTAAAACCAAACTTTCACTTGAAAATACATCAGTGTGATGAGAACGACCTAAAAATGTCAGAATCCATCAGAGAAAAAATTATTTTACGCATACTTAATAAAAGTTTGGTTCATGCTTCATCCACAACCATGGAATGCTTGGGATTTATGATTCAGCCACCAGGGGGAGATCAAGATGAATTGGCTTCACTTTTGGAGAGCTGTCATGTGGTCCATCTTCATATACAGTCTTCTGTCAAACACAATGTATTTGATCAGGTACATGTGAATTTTTCTTTTGATGATCGAAAAAAACTATGTTACTGCAGTTGTAAAGAAAAAAATGGCGTTTTACTCGCTCTCTTTCTCCAGAGCTTGGAACTAGATGTCATGATCACATCGATGGGTGTTCTAACATGGAGGTATAGGGGTTTACGACTAATGCTGCAGCCAGCCCCCAGGGGGCCATCAAGATGATTTGGCGTCACCCATGTGGAGCTGTTATGTTGTTTTCATATACAGGCTATGATCCAAATCAATACACAATTTTATTCACCCCTGTTTTTATCAAAAGTAATTTACAGCAATCCAAGAATAAGACGTTTTAGGAAAAAGGTTTCAGAAGATTTGAGTGTATTTGCTTTGGTTATCCTTCAGCGTATTTAATGGATTTTACAACATCTATCCATGTGCTTGTGTGAGCTGAATCATTTTGTTGTCAGAAAGTTGTTGGGGAAACGTGGAAAAATTTCGGTATTAGATCAAACAACTAATAATTTTATATCTTCAGAGGATTTGAGAGGAAGCAGAAGTACGATCATATGAAATGTGTTCACAGTGTTTAAATTAAAGGAGAAACTTGAAGTTTAAAGAGAGACAGTGGAGATGGATTCAGCCTTTAGTTTCTATGGTAATGAATAACAGTCTGGCACTGCTCGCCACATCTACCAAATAGGGCCAAAGCTGTACATCCTGTGAATGACATTTTTAGCAAAAGGAGACTTGTGGCAGCATTTTGACGTATGTTTGTGAAGGTGAGAACTTGGAGTGAGAACAATTTCCATTTTGAAAAAGTCCATAAGAACTCACCGTCTCACACAGCAACAGTCAAATGTCCCTTTTGAAAAACCCGAAGTGACCCCTGGAGACAAGAAGAGTCTGTAAAATCAAATGTGTTTAAGTGATCAAATAAAAATATACATTTTTCTTTAATGTAGACTCTGGCGCCATGAAGTGAAGCCAATGTGGGAGTGCTTAAAATCTTCTTTTGAATGACCAGCAGAGGGCGACTCCATTGGTTGCAAAAAATAAGTCTGATTCTATAGAAACCTATGATCAAAGATGGTTTCTGATATTTTATGTTAATATAACAGAGACATCACAAATGAAGCTTTAATTGGACGTTATTTAGTGATGATCTACCGATTATGAAAGCCTGAGGTTGCTGGGGATATCTCTCTACGATAGATGACTGGGAAATATGGGAACAGGATGGAATCTAAACTGTGGTCAAGATTGACTTGGCTATTCTTTCAAATGTGATTAGAAATAAGCTGCTGGCAACGATATTTCAAATCGTTAAATGCTGAACACTGTAGTTCCCTCTTTGAATGTAAATAACGAATGAAATTGAAACTGGCAGCGATCAATTCTTAATCAATTGATGAATTTCTATCAACTGGTTTGTATTTAGTTTTTGCTAATGCCCACATGTCAAACAGAAAAAGGCCATGCACACGTTTACAGTTATATAAACTTGTGCTCTTAAGACACAGTGACATTGTTATTTTGTATTTTAGGACCATCCTGTATCTTTGCCTCAATCTTTTTACGATAGAGCTCAGTGAAAAAAATAATGCTTGCTATGCACTGCGATTCAGCTCCCAAGGTGCAGCCACGAGATATGCCTGTGCACTGACAGATTTGACATACACTTCCCATAACTCGGTTCACGAGCAACTCAATTTTTAGACTTGCATGTGTGTAATTTGTAGTTGAAAGGTATTAATTTGTTGATAACAAATAATAAGGACTCAATGCAACAGAGGCGGCTGCCACCTCAGCACTAACACAGGCAGGTATCTGTGGTCAACAGAGAACCTGGCTCTGTGGAGTCGGCAGGGGAAATGTCAAATTAGCATAAAAGCCACAAAATATTGTATTTCTTGTTTTTCTCCATGTTTCCTATTTGAAGGTGTGGAGTCGTCGGGGCGGCAGACGGTGTGCTGATATTTGCTCTTTTTTTCCTCGAGCAAACACGAGGGATCTCGGCTCAATGAGAAGACAAGTTTGATTGAACTGTTGCACTTAAATAGTTAGTTCGTTTTTTCTGTACCTCCATCTGATATCTGGTCTTTCCCTCTTATATTAAAGCTGAAAAACCTGTGTTTAAACTGTATCCTCAGTATTATATTCACCTTCCTTCATCACTAAAAATTATCATTATCTTTATTAAATCAATATCATTGCTGCTTGAGGTCTTTTCAGTATAATTATGTTGTAGTTTCTGCAGTTTCTGAGCCTTGATGTTTTCTCTTGTTCACAAAAAATAAAAACGCAAGCATGAGTATGATTTGTAAACAAGCCGTGATAAAGAGCTCCACAAAGATGAATTCACAGGACGACATCCATGCCCTCTAAAGCCCATTTTTATTATCAGCTTGCTCTGATCTGCATCAATGACATGGTAGCACCACAATAAATTTCCGAACACCCTCTTACTCCCCTGTCGTGTCCATGCAAAATCACAAAGAGTTCTGACTTTCAGGGATGACGGCAGCAGCCACCACTGCGAAACTGCACAGTTCAATTTCAAAGGACTTTATACAGACAGGTTGACAAGTCACGCTTGTGTCACGGACAATTAAAGCGAGTCATGGTCAATGTAACTACTCTACTGGTCCTATTATACGGAACCATATGCTTTTCCCACCACCCTTGTTCTGGTTTGCCACCACAAACTGAACACGGCCCCAGCGTTACTATGTACAGCTGCCAACGTGTTCAGTCTCCCCGCTCTTCCTGTACTCCACCACAGACAGCGTGCACGGTTGTAACAGGCTGCGGCCACCTGCTGCTCTGCTGCTGCCTTTACTCTCCTTCCCTCCAGCAGAAAGAACAGAACAATCAGGCAGAGGAGGGCTTGCTTCAGCAAAAGCTTTGTCCCCTCTTCTCTCCATGCAGCACACAGCACTGTCCTTAGTACAACCACTGTCCAACACTCAAATCACTCCTGTATCGAGGAACTCCGTGTGTGTGTGTTGTGATGTGTGCCGCTTGTGTGAACATGAATTTAACGTGCAGAAATATGTGCTCTATGTACTGCTGCAACTCATCTATATAGTACTGTATAGACCATATGTGCATTAATGAACAGCAATAGCTTATGTTGCACTAACCCTGATTGGGAGACAATTTCCTGAGTAGGTCATCTATCACAGACGAACATTAAAGCTACATTTTACATGATGTCTCAGTTACATGACATTAAAGCTACAAAGTGGCTTCATTTGGTGAGCAGCACACCCTCAATACAGATGTGTTCACAGCATAATAAAACATGGAGGGAGGACATCTGCTCGTATTTTATAAAAGGAAAAGTGGGTTCAACAATTAAATCCAAGCCTTTGGTCGAAAGAAGTGATGTATCTCCCTTGTGAGTTACCAATGTAGCCAGTGCATGCTATAGAATTGGAAGTATACTGGAAGTTTTTCGTCTTAGATTTGATTTCTGCAGGTTTGAATTAATAAAGAAAGAAATGTGCGTGAGATATAACTCTAGTGTTTCCATCAAATACAAAGACAGATAGCTGCTCCAAGAGGCAGTCGCGCTCTCACACACACGCACGCACGCACGCACGCACGCCCGTCTGTCATTGTTGGAATGGCCATCTGGAACAACAGGAGAAATTCCGCCACATCAGTGCCCCGGTGGACAGACGTAGAATTGATAAAGATTTTTTACCATCCTCACCACGAAGGCACAACTCGGCATTACACCAGGACTTTCGGTTTCAGCTGTGTGTGTTTCTGGGATTGGCATACAGCTCTCAGCCGGCAGAACTTGGCACAACACTGGCTCTCTCTGTTTACCAGGATGCTTATGAACTTTAGGGGTTCAAAAGTTATCGGTGAGATATTCATGAGGTCAAACAAAGTCGTTTTTAATGTTTTAAGGAAAATCCTTTGAAGTCACTGCCTTAGGTCTTGGACACCAGCAGATAATTTGAATCCTCCCTGGTTTCTTTAGTCTGGTCTCCAGCAAGGAGAGGGCATCTCAGCCATATAGAGGTCAAGTAACTGACTCTGCCAGTTGGATATATTCCACCTCCTCACTACTTTTCCTCTTTGGTTGCTGGCCTTGTGTTTAGGATCATCGCCCTGCTGAATAATAAAATGTTGTCCAATGAGCTTTGATGCATTTGGCTGAATCAGAGCACAGACAATACTCATGTTTACCTCTCTATCATAAATCATCAATAAATACCACGTCCATTGGAGCCATACATGCCGGAGCCATAACAGAACCACCATCTGGTTTGACAGATGAGATCGTGGCTTTGCTCCATGAGCTGTTCCCTTTTTCATCCACACGTTCCTCTTTCCATCATCAGGCTGATTTTCGTTAAATCTATTGATAGGACTTTGTTCCACGACTCAGTTTCTGTGGTGAACTGCTTGGTCTTCATGTGTTTTTGTGCATCTTGTGTTGAATTCACAGGTTACGAAGTCTTAATCGTTGAGGAGTGAACATGTCCGCCTACATCCTGAAGAGCATTATTGACTTGATGTGCAGTCGTATCAATGCATTTCCTCACCATGTAATCAATTTTCTCCTCATCTACAAGACTTACGTAGACGAACACACCTTTTAGAAGCTAATCTTGGCAAACAAGCTTGGCTATCTTTCAGACGGACTTTCGTCTCACCTTTCATGGTCACCTTTTCACCCCTCATGCTGACAGACAACTGAAAGGACACATAGCTGCGTGCTGTGTTTATATTATATTTAAAGGGCAATATCAGGGTTAGGCAATCTTACCATTTTCTATGGAAATCAATCAATGGGCACTGCTATTCAACCGGCTTAAAAAGAAGCATCAGAAAGACCAATGCCGAGAGTGTTTCCCTCAGGTCAGTACAAGTCATCTGTGCTAAAACAATAGAAATAAGTGACTGAGGCAGCCACAGTCTATTTAGCTAAGGATTGCCATTCAAAGTTATGGACAATGTAGGATATAAGATACTGATGCACTATAGATGCATCGTTTGATCTGCCAGGATCTTAAATGGACCATTGTGTTTTAAATGGAGCAAATAGATAAGTCCCTGGGCTGGTTTGACTCTGGGTAATCTCAACAATATTTCAAAATTGTGACGAAAGATTGCAACTCAGACTGTGTATTAAAAACACTGTGGTATGATTTTCTTTTTCCGGAAAAGACCACC